>NC_050576.1:429199401-429499401 GCF_011100635.1 Trichosurus vulpecula
GCTGGGGATTTGGCCCAGGTGCCTGGTTACCATAGCAAACTAAAAAATCTTGAAGCTGGGGTCACTAGATAGGAGAGGTCGATAGTCAATGGTCTTCAGGTATCAGAATGATTTACTTTCCTAAAACTAGAACTGAAAGAAAATCTGAGTGCTGGCTTTGCTCCGTCTTGGCTTTGCAAATGCAGCTGGAGGAGACTGTGAAAGCACGAGCAAAGGAGTCAAATTAATTTAATTAGTCTGGCCTTGAAGGTGGGACAATCCTACCCCAGCCAAGGAAGGGCTGTGCCACCCTAGGAAAGTTGTTTCAGAGCCTCAGTTTCTTTGTCTGTAAAATGAAGGTGAGAATACCTCTGTGGCACTGACTTTCTATAGGGTTGTTTACAAGGCTTACAGGCTCAAATGAGGTGATCTGTGTCTATACAGTGCTCTGTAGACCTCAAGGCAGCATGTATCTGTCACTTGTCTATACTATAGCATAATGCAATGATGATATTAGTAAAAGCTGAACTACTATGACAAAAACGCCAAAATTAATGAGGCATACTCAGTCTGCAGCAAAATGAGAACCTCCGAGCCCCAAATTCCCCAGCTCCCCAGCATACGAATAAATGAAGGAAGGAAGGCAGGCAGAAACATTTATTAAGTGCTCCCTGTGGCCTAAGCCCTGGAATATATTACAAAAACAAAAATAGTTGCTACCCTCAAGGCATTTTCATTCTGACAGGCACAGAGGAGTGGCGACCAGGGAGGGTCACTCAGGTCCTCCAAGGTACAGCGATGGTGAGTGGACTGACACACTCCTTAGTGAAGCTGCTTGCTGCCTGTGATCCTTCTTTCATTGCCATGATGATAGAGCTCTCCCTTGCTAGTTCCCCCTAAATCAGCATCTAATTGGTTAACGACATAAAGGCTACGAGAGTCAGCTCTCCTTCATTCTGCCCGGGTGACGTCACCACATGGCAAAGATGTCCTTTCTGCTGCCTATGTCAGCTCCTAAAGCGGTCCAGGTCAAATGATCGAACAGGTGGGCAAGCTGGCGCTCTGCTTGGACAAAAAGATATTCTCTCAGCCTCCCACAGAATAATTCTTCCTCCCTCACAAGCAGCAAATTTGCTAAATATAATATAAATATAAATAAAGACAGAAGGCAAGCTACTTCACTTCAAGGAAACCTACATTATATATCATTAAGGGCCAGTGAGTTATTAATGTCCTTTAAGGCCAACTACAGCCTTTCCCTGGCTAATTGCATTTATGGAATGACTCGCCGAGTTGGAAGCCCCTTTTTCTACTGCAGAGAGGAGGGACCCTTGGCCACCATCCACGCTCCTATTTCTCTAACTCTCAGAAATCTCTAAAGCAGTAGAGACAGAAGTGGGGCAAGAATGATTAACCCCACTTTGCAGATGAGGAAACAGAAGCCTTGGATGCCCAGGGTCACAAAGTAAGGAAGTTAGGGAGCTGGAGGTCACCCCAGGGATTCTGACTCAGGGGTTCCATTCACTGCTTAGAGCAAGCACGGCGAAATTAGAACTTCTTGTGCAATCTGGGGACAGAATGGAAACTGAATGTGTTCTGCCAATATTGGGGGGTGGGAAGAGGAAAGGGAAACCTCTTAGCCTGGCCTCCATGTGACAAGACTATTTCACCCCAAACAGTCCAGCTGTGATCACCAGGATTCTCTTGTGTTCACTCTCCTCAAGTTTCAACTCTGCCGAGGGCAAGAGGCTCGAACGTCCTAATACGGCACTAGGTATAGGAAACCTTGTGCAGGCAAAGGCAAGGGGCAGCCTTCAATGCTTCACTGATCCACACGGCTAATTAAAATCTTTACTTCCAGAGACCCGGACTCGTTCTTCCTCACCCTTTCAACATTGTCCTGGAGGTAGCAGACGGTTAATGGAGGTAGCTCCAAGAGTCATGAAAATATCCCCAAGACTGACGGACATGCGGTCTGCCCACGGCAGTCCCTACCAAGCAGCAGCGGTAGCAGTAGCACCAAAGTCGGGGCATGATTGTCTGGCCCTTCCATGTCCATAGATGTTTCAAGAGCTTGTCTTTTTATGACTTCTCCCCTTTCCAGGCTGACCTTCACGGCCATTTTACGTCATAGGAGCATAGACTGATAGTTGGAAGGGACGTTAGAAGTCATTGAATCTAATAGTCACATTTTATAGATGAAGAAACTCAGAATCAAAGAGATAAATAACTTGCCCAAGGTCACATAGCTAGGCTGTATCTGAGGCAAGCTTTGAACCCAGGCCTTATTTATTCCAAATCTAATACTCCATTGACTACATGTTCTCTTTTTGATTTCAACGCATTTATTCCAAATATATGTCTGGCAGGGCAGCTAAATGCTGCAGTCATGCCCAAAGTTTTTGGCCTAGAGTCAGGAAGACTCATCTGCTTGAATTCAAATTTACCATAAACACTTCCTAAGTGTGTGACCCTGGGCAAGTCACTTCACCCTGTTTGCCTCAGTTTCCTCATGTATAAAATGAGCTGGAGAAGGAAATGGCAAACCACTCCAGTATCTCTGCCAAGAAAACCCCAAATGGGGTCACAAAGGGTTGTACACAACTGAAAAGCTGCCTAACGACAACAAAAAATTTGAAAGGCGCTCTGGGTACAAAGATTAAAAAAAAAGTCATGTCTGTCCTTAATAATAGTCCATTTTTTACACAGAAGTAAAAGAAGGCACACGTCATCAGGGCAGAAGAGGTTCAGGCAGTGTATTCAAAGAAGATGTGTCCTGTCTACAAATTGGTTGTTGCTGAGTCATTTCGGTAAGGTTGGACTCCTTTCGGGCCCCATTCGGGCAAGTCGATTAACCTGTATGCCTCAGTTTCCTCAACTGTAAAATGGGAGGAAAAGACCACCTAACTCCCAGTGTTGTCATGAGGATCAAATGAGATGTTTGTAAAGTATTTTGAAAACCTCAAAGTGCTATGCAAAAGTTAGTTATTTATGTTGTAATTCCTAATTCAGATTGGCACAGTGAAAAAACCACACTGAATTTGGAGTCCTAGGACCTGTTTTCAAATCCTGGCCTTGTCTGTATTACTCAGGCATGAATCTGCTCAAAATGTGAGTCTCAATCTCCTTATCTGTAAAGTGGGGTGAGTCGGACCAGTGACGTGCTAAAGGGGATGTGGGAGTTCGACCTTTCTGTGAATCTCATCTCCTCTCTCATCCCTTCACAGTGTGCTGAAGCCTTTGGAATCCTTTTCAAAAAATGTTTAGTAAATGTATAAATTAAAATGCATAAGATTGAGAAAGAAAACTAAGTGTAGTGCAATAAAGTGCCATCCCAAACCAAGTTTATAGTCACCCTGAAGTCTATCCATAGACTCCAGGTTAAAAACCAGTTCTTCCTTCCAACTCTAAAACTAAGCTCCCATGGCCTGATGAAGGACCTTTGCTGGGGACTGGGGGGTGGGAGGAGGAACCAAGTAAAGTTTCCCAGGAGGAGTGCCTGAGCTCAACCTTGACAGAGAAAAGGATTCAGAAGGGCAGAGAGAAAGATGGCAGCGTTAGAGGGTTGGAAAGAGCAAAGAAAAGCAGATGAGTAAGAACTAAGCCTGAAACAAATATCTCCTCTCTAAGTACCCCTCCCCCCCCCACCACACCTAAAGGCCCTCACGATGCTTTCACATATTAAGATGCATTGAAGAGCTGGGATGCAGCATGTTGGTACCTTGGGCAAGGTCTGAAAATAGTGCCTATTTGTGTTCAAATTGTGAGCGGCTGTCCAAATGCCTTCAAAGAGTAAATGACTTGATAATACAAAACAAATTTCTAGATGCCATGGAGAACATTTTTTCCCTAGTATTAAGCTTATGGACTCAAACCAACACCAAAATGCCAGTTGCTACCACGCCCTCCCTCCCTTCCCCCCCCCCCCCACCCAGGGCCACTTCCTGTTTTACTAACCCCTCTCTGTTGCAATGGCTATTTTTGAAAAGAACAATCAATGGAATTCTTTTTAATGCCTCTGCTTGCTAAAGGGAAATTTACCAAAAGAAGGAGAAACCATTTCCTCAAAGTGCTCTGGACATCTTTTTAAAGAAACACAGGTTATCCAAGTCATGCCCTGCTCTCCCTGCTTCTTCAGAAATCCAAGAAGCCCAGGAAATTACTGTTACTTGGATACTTCATATTGATTATCTCTGACGCAGGATTGATGAGAGTTATTTTTAAGGACAGGTTACCTACTCGATGGCAATATCGGGCCTTCTTGTATAATTAATGGTTATAATACATTTATGCTTGTTTTTAATGGGACTTTTACGGGAGGGGCAATGTGCTATGGTATGAAGACCATCAGGCTGGAAATCAAGAGATACACGATCTAGGACAAGTCCTGCTTCTAATCCTGTGTCCTGGGATGAGGGGCTCTGCTTGTCCAGACTTCAGTTTACTCATTGTGGGGTAAAATGAGGGTCCTTCAAACTTCACCAATTTTCTGATTCTATGCCGTACAGCCTAGTTGTTGCTGCTACTGCTGCTGTGCACTTACCCCCCTCCCCTTCACTATTCTAAATGGTTCTAGAGGTTTATAGTTGTTTTTGCATAATATGGAATATGTGGGGTCATCTGTGGGATCTATTCAATTCCAAGTACTTGCTGGTGAACACAATTCCCAGGAAGAACGTTCTCTTAATTAAAAATGCAATCTGCTTTACAATAGCCTGATGAATTGCCAGGTACGTATCATGGAGAAAAGCAGAGTCTGTCCTTCTACCCTATGTTACAATAATTAATGTAATCTTTGAAATACCTTTTTAGGAAGAGGTGAAACCAGCCTGATATTCTGTGTGTTGTTAACAAGAGGAATATTTTTTTCCTATTGCAAATCAAATGCACTAAGAATTATAACCTTGAGTTTTCCCTTCTCTTTTAATCAAATTCATTTTGCAGGGGGAAGTTATATAGTTGTTTTTATATATTCCATAAAAGAATATTCCATATAACAATGTCAATACTAACTGTGTATTATTGACCTCCTGTCCCCCTGAAGCTAAAAAATCGGAAATGAAGCAAGGCTGAAGTCGAAGATGTAACATAATTATTACCAGCCAGATCTGGCTTCTTAAGTCAAATGTTCGTTTGCATTTTCGCCTTGTGGTGGAACACACCTGTTCCTCTTGGGGGGCAAAGGCAAGCGGAGATATAAAATGAGGCAAATTGAGCTCATGCCAGCTTGGCTCCAATATATGCCACATCAGAAGGAGAGGGACTCTTGATTCTACTCGGTGTCAGGAGAGGAAACAAGGCACATGTCAACAAATGGTTTGGACCATCTTTGTGTGCTGTTTTTGTTTTTAAGGTTCACTGGGGGTGAATATTAATTCATTTTTTATTGTAAGAAGACAAACAGGATTTGAGTCAGCTTCACTTAGCAAAATGGTGGCCTGGTTAGAATCTATTTTAACAATAAGGAAAATGGGTGATGCAAAGCCCAGAGGGGAAGCTAATGCCTTTTTCATGACTGCTGCCCCCTAACCACTGCCGTTTGGGGATGCAGGATTACAAAGTACATAACATGTAAAAGCGTCAAGTTGATTTCCATCTTGCACCAATCTGGAGCTCTTACTCGCTTGTTTATGAGTATGGAATTACTCCCATGAGAAACCATGAGTCACGAAAGGATGCTCGACAGGCTTTTATGGATGTTAAAGAAATCGGCTCTGGCTCCCCCCTCTCCAGCTCTGGGGGATCGTCGGGGGCTATTAATGGTTACACCTGTTCTCACTATTTGACACTAACTGAGGAACAAGGGGGTTCTAGGCACTACATTGCTACTGCTTCCCTGGATGACTCATGTTTGTTTACTTAAAACTGGAAACTACAGAACATCGACAATTGGCTGTTGCACGTTGTGCATCTGTTTTCGGTTCCATATTTTGTTTGAATCTACTGGAATACTGATACTCACTGGGCAAACAGGCACTGCAGAGCATGCATTCAATTTATTTAGAAAGGAAATTGCATTTTGTATAGTGGGTAATTACCTCCTATTTCTGTTTAATCTAAGTATTCCTTCTCAAGGATCAGTCAATGTGAACACTGATGTTCGTTGTGTTAGAATCCTAAATCTTGAGAGAGAGTATACTTCAGACTAATGTAATCACCTGCTTTGTACATCACTGGCGACTTTCAAGGTGACTGATCGACACTTAGGGAAAGCTGGAAATGCTATGGGAAAGAAAATATGATCTGGAAAGAAAAAAAAGGTCGTTGGTTCCCATTATTCTTTTTTTAATGGCAATGTGATTTCACAGACAATTCCCACAAGGAAATGGTCTCTCCCAAAATTTATCGGTAATTATCCTACACTATACAGTCTTTGTTCATTCCACTCTACCGTGCTATGATGGGAAAAATTATAAATCTTTCTTTAAGCTCAAGTAATAGGAACTTAAAGTGATACTCAATATTATCAAGAAACTAGTAACTTCAAATGTATGTTGTAGCAAACTGTCAAATTTAAAGTTGGATAGGACTTTAGAAAGCATTTCCCATTTGACCATTTGGGAAACTGAGGTTCTGTGAGTGGGAGGATGTGAGTTGTCCAAGAATTCATAAGAAATAAGTAATAGAGTTGAGATTTAAAGCTAGGTCCTCTAACGCCAAAACCCAGCCCAGTCAGTGAGCTGCCAACTCAACAAACCCTAGCGAAAGAAATACAAGCCAATGATTCCATGCCAACCGATAAACAGAAGCAATAGAAAGGATTTTGCAGATTTATATTAATAATAAGATGCAAATCTAACATTATGTTAACATTATGCATACTATGACTACTGGAAAAGATAAAAAATAGAAAAAGAAATGAGTAGGAAATAATGGAAAAGCACCAGCAAATAATGAGTTGGTATGGATGTGATGGAAAGATAAATTTCTAGTGTCAAATTTTAGTTGTAATTCTCTATTTTTTTAAGATACACAATAATTTATTTTTAAAAGAAATGTAACAAATAGTGATCTAATGCATTAGAATGTGAATTTGACTTCCGTTGCCCACTATTCTCCAGTCTGTACAGATAAAAATCATGTGCAAGCATTTGATTTTATATAATCTGATCTGAACTTTGCCAGAATGCTTTCCTTCTTCTTGGTACGGCACCAATGGCATTCCCACACCAGAAGATCCTTAATGGTGCTTGCTGTTGAGAGCTCGTGAAATAATTCACTCTTCATGAGAGTGAATCAAATAAAATATTTACTGAGCACTTACTATCAACAAAGCACTGTGGATTTTTTTTTAGGGGGGGAGGATTATCCAGACCTGTGATTTCATTGGTAATGGGAACACCAAATGTGGATATATTTCCTATGAAAAGAGGTCAGCCATCCCTGGTTGGGTATCTCCTAGCTTTTGTGATCTGTTTGTAGCACTTAAAGGTGAAGTGATCTTCCCATGATCCAATAACCAACAACTTTCAGAGCTAGGGCTTGAACTATGGTCTTCCTCATTCAGAGGCCAATTCTAGCCATACTTAATATACTGCTTCTCCACTGTGAATTGGGTTTTAACAACATCATTCAGAAGATTTAGTCAGAATCCAAATCACTTGGGGTCTAAAACTTCACCTTGGATTTTGTGAGTGCAATGTCATAGTAATGTGCAACACTAGTTTCTGGTTTGTTAGGCTTTCGTTCATTTTGCCAAAGCCATCCCCATTCATATGTTGATAATGCATTATTTGTGACAGGATCTAAATGGCATTTCACGTACTTTATTTAAATGTTCCCTTTTGCTTTCAATCACTGCATCCAGTAATTATTTTACACGTTTGTTCCAATAAGTTAAAGGGTCCTTCTGCTCCCTCTCCAGGTTCCCCAGTTCTATTACTGTCAACGCGTGAAGACACAGAAGGGCAGAGATCATGTAAACAAGGGATGGTGAGCTGGCGGCAGGAACAACATACAAGGAGTGGGTTGCATCTACCAGTCCCCAAACTGACATGCACTCCAGATCAGCCCCTGTGACTGGGTTACCTCTGTCTTCCATAGAGCTCATTACCTCACAAAATAATGTAAGTATAGCATTAATTAGAACCTATGTGGAAAAATCGAACAGCATCTCAGCAAGTGAGGTAAATAACAAGCAAACACATTGGTACCCTTGGACGACACAGGCTACTAACAAAATGAGGAGGAAACATCAAAAGCCCTGACTCATCAGTACTTAAATGGACCTTGATCATAATAGTTCGTGTTTATGGAACGCCCTGGGGCTTGTGACGTGCAACGCATCACGTATGTTCTCTTATTTGATCCTCAGAAAGATTTAGAGGGGTAGACACTATCAGTAGACCCACTCTACAGGTGAAGGAACTGAGACTCAGAAAGGGTCCCAGAGTCACACAGCTGGTGAAATGTTTTGAGAGAGGATCTTAGAGCTGACCGGTGCCATGATGAAGGTTGGAATGCTCGGCTTCAAGTCAAGAAGACCAGTGTTTAAACCCCCTTCAATGACTTTGGGCAAGTCTCTTAATCTGGGCATCCGTATACTCCCTAAAGCACCTAATTAACAGCTGGCCTTCAAACTGCCTCAGGAGGGGGAGTTCTAAAACCACAGAATTCCAATGCATTTAGCCTCTAGATAGACCAAGAAGGGACTCCTGAAATCAGATCGCTGTGGGTAACTCCACTTTCAAAGCTTCTTTTTTCTTATGCAGACATAGAAGATCTAATTTAACGTCCTTAAATGGAAGTGACAAAAAAATTCTCGCTACTGTGTAATCCTGGGCGAACTGACAGTTGTTACACCTTTCTGGGTCTCAGTTTCCCTCACTGTAAAATGAGAAGCCTGAAATGAATGACTTCCAAGGTCCTCTCCAGACCTCAATCTATGCTTCTATAATTTGTTGTTGTTGAGTCATTTCAGTCATATCCGACTCTTTGTGACCCCATTTGTGGTTTTCTCAGCAAAGATACTAGAGTGGTTTGCCATTTCCTTCTCCAGCTCATTTTTACAGATGTGGAAACTGAGGCAAACAGGATGAAGTGACTTGCCCAGGATCACTTAGCCAGTAACCGTCTAAGGCCAGATTTGAACTTGATGAGTCTACCTTAGTTCCGCCCCAGCACTCTATCCCCTGTGCCACCTATCTGCCCTGATGCTATAATTAAGCCCAGATGAAATGTGTGTGACCAAAAGACACAGACCTTTCCTAAACAGACCACCTTTTGCTGATAGAATCATTTTAATGCATCATTGACAACCAGAATATTGGAGTGTTTCCAGCTGAACCATTTTTTCAGAGACTCTGTGCTGAAAACAGTTTCAGAGAAGGCATGTGACTGGGCCAGGGTCACACAAGCAACGTGAATCCAGGCCTCTCCTGACTCCAAGTCCAACGCTTTCTACTACCCACAGGCTGTTTTGGTGGCCCTCTTCTCACTTCCTTGAAGATTTGAGGAGGGAGAAAAGAAATATAGTCCTTACAGTGAAGGCCCTGGGAAAACAGAAAAGGGAGAGACCAGACTCCCCCATCTCCCTGCCCATGAAAGAAGTTTGGCAAAGGCATTTCACAGGAGGATTAGGGAAGAGACAGGGCCAGAGACAAGTCAGTAGCCCAAAGATTAGGGAGCATTGGAGATGTTTAAGTAGCATCTCATCTGTTGCCTGGGAATCCCTAACTTGAATGGATAGGACTGAATTTACCATGTAAATAATAACGACGTTATTTTAACTTCATTATTTCTTTCTAGGTGAAAACCTCAAAAGTGCTTTAGAGATGTCTAATAAATAACAGAATAACAATGGAGAGCGAATATTGAAAAATGTGGTAGCAGAAGGGAGAGATAGTCCCTTTTGTCTCCTGATATTTTAATAAATATTTATGGCAATAGAGATTTATATAGTTTGCATAGCATGCATTTACAACATGATGCCTTACCAAGAACACAGATACACCTGCAAAATACACAAAAGAAATGACCTGAGACTGATTTCTTAAGACACTAATATCTGACGACCAGTAGGATGGAAAATGAAATTTGTTGGAGGTGATTTCTCTCATGTAAAGCTACCACCAATGAGATTTTCTTGGTTATTGAACTAAGGACCTAGAAGTCAGGCTTAGGTATTTTGCCTGGGGTTAAAAGCAGGAATGCTTTGGATGAATGAATGTGCATTTCTGAGATGTGCTCAGTATCACAAAGGAATGAGCTCAAATAAAGAACACAGAATGGTGTTGGAGAATCCATTAATCGGCCTTTCTGTTAATCCGAAGGATCCGAATACTAATGCACATAATAACATTTTAATAGCAATGCAGTGACTGTCTGCGATTAAGTCATAAAAAGCATGAAGAATTTAATCTGTTTTATCATTAACGCTCCACACCAGCAAGAGGGAACCAAGAAAGAAGGACTTGGGAAGGGCTCAGCCAGCCAAAGGTACTCCAGACCATTTTGATTAACTGTCAACCTAGCAACATCATCATCTGTCTGCTGTCTATGGCTTCCCCGTGAACGATTGTATCTAGTTGCCAATCACATTGAAACTAAATTATTTATTCCTAAATTTTCTTTAGAAGGAGATATTTATTCTAGGTAAATATATTTAGCTTAATTTTATTCCTGCATTGCCCTATATTATCCAAGTGGAAAAAAGTGCACATGCACACACACACACACACACACACACACACACAAACAGACACACACACTCACAGAGACTGAGTCAACTTTTATGGAACATGAAGATATTTTTTTCTTCCCTATATCACATACGGAATAACAAAGAAGCTTTTCTGAGCATTTTAAATATCATTGCTGACACAGTGATGCCCTGCTTTTAAGAAGGGAGAATGGACCAAAATGATTAACATCAAGGGGGAATATAAAGATAAAATGGAACCCATGAGGATGCTCAGATGTGTTAAGCATAAAGGACAGGATTGATGGCTTACCCCGGAATGCAGCAGGAGCTTTCCTGCAAATGATAGTGAAGGATTGTCTTATTACAAATGGATTTTATCTGTGGTTTTACTTCATAATAAACATATGCTTTCTCTGTGTTTTATCACACGCATTCAAGCACACCAAGGGAGACTCAATATTCAACTTTGTTTAATGTGAACAGTTAGTACCAATTTCACTAATTATTGACTAACTGCTTCACTAATGAGTTTCCATTTTTAGGCATATTGTGGAGGACATAGCCAGATTTTAGGTTCAGTGAGCTCTTAATGCCTTCTTAAAAGCTGGCATTTTATGAAAATGTTGATTGAAAATGGGGGTCTGTTTCAAAATTTAAGATATACAAATCGCTCAGACATGCAACATCCAGGTCCATTATCTAATGCATGATGTTAATAAAGAAAGGGGTTTTTTAACATAAAGTTTTCATTTGAAAATATTAGGGCAAATGATATGATGCAAATTATTGAGTAACTGTTCCACATTGATAAACCTTTTTTAGACTTAAAGCAATTTAGGCTTTATCAAAAATAAACATTTTTCTCCCTTATTCTCTCTCTCTTTGTCTGTGTGTGTATATATATATATATATACGCATATATATATGTGTATATATATATGCGTATATATATGTCTATATAGAGATAGATATATAGAGAGACATATGTGTGTATATGTATGTGTATGTATATTCACACACATATGTATATATAAATGTGTGTATATATGTGTATATATGCATACATATACATATGTTTGTATATCTTGTTCTCTCCATATATTCTTTGCAAAATAATTTTTTAAAAAAAATATTATTAAAGGCATGATTTTTCCCATTTACAGTAATTACTATAAAGGTTCCTGAAATTTTCACAATTTTGAAACTAAAGTAAATGTTACTTGTGTTCTTTAAAAAAATAGAAAGACTAATGCTTGAGTTGAAAATCATGAACAAAAAGCTGGACAACTAACTGAAAAATCATTGTGGCTTTCTACTTCAAGGTTGGGGCCCTTTACCATTTTTTCCAGTAACTATAAATTTATCTCATGACTTTAGCAGAGCATGTCACCTGGTGAGGAATTAAAATTTTCAGTTCTCCTCAATCATCTTTAGTGGCTGATTTTGTAGAAATCTTTGCATTTTTCATATTATTTGAGAGCTTAATTTTTAGAAATACAGTTATAAAATGCAAGTTTAAATTCATTTTGCCACAACCTTTGTAATGATGATGAAGAAGGAAAAAAAAACTAAGCTATTTTTTTTTAAAGTTATTGCAAGTGCTTCAGGAAAAATACTATAGCCAGAAACTCCCATTTCTTGTACACTCAGGTAAAAGCTGAAGAGAGCAGGAAGGATTTATGAGCTTTCTACTGAAGGATCAGAAGAGCAGAAGCTTCTCTATCACTTATTTTTTCTTAGAAATTATGATTTTTCCTAAAATAATTTCAGCAGATGAATTCAGCTCTTTTTTACTTTGAAAGGGAAATGCATCCTATTCTGGTCCAAATGACAGGATGTACAATATAGCTAATTTCAATGATTCAACCCAACAACAGGCTAAACTGATAGGTTGCTCTATCATTGATCCCTTTGGAAAAATCTTTCCTAATGATTTTCCCCTCAGACAGCAGCATCAATTCATTTTGATGAACAATGCACAATTCTCTGTGGTGTCTGAAAAATTTGTCACTAAATTCAGAAACAGCTTTTATCATGTGAATTCCTCATCTGAAAGCACAGAGAAAACCCATCTCTGATACATACAGTCAGGGCCAGATTTACCACTTGGGGAGACCTTAGAGAACATTCCATTTGAACCCCTCATTTTCTAGAAAAGTCACGATTCAGGGAAGGGAAAAGAGGTGTTCAAAAACACATAGGTCAGAAGCTGATCCAAAGTTCACCGCCCCCCCCGTCCTTTGGTTTTAGACCCTAATCCTGCTGATCACAACACAGGAAACTGTTTCTGTAAGCTTTTCTTCCAATAATTTTCTTGTCATTTTGAATGGTACTAAGCAAAAACCGTGAAAATTACATTTTGAGTTATAAGATAGTGCCTCAACATTTGTGGTGAAATACCACTGTAAGCCCTGACTTCTCACTGCTAGTTACTGCCCAGTGAGTAGTCAATGAGTGAAGCTTTTTGACCTTGGGGATGCAGTGCAGTGAATATGACTAAAGCATAAATAAACAATGATGGTCATATTTAATAAAATTAATATCCCAATTCCATTCTTCTATACATAGACTCCATTTTCTGTTATTTTCTCCCTCCCTCTTCCATTTTAGCTTGAGTGATTTAGTTAAAGTCACATAGCTATCTACCTTCAAATTCAATTTTCTTCAACCACTATATGTCTATTTTTAGTTGGCATAGTTATAAAGCATTCTTTACTAAAATATAATATTCCTTCAACAATCCATTGGACAGCATTTCCAAGGATTTTGATTGGTCAGTAATTGGCTGGCTGTATGCTCCAATCATATTCCTATTCAAATTTATCATACTGAGATTTCTCAGACTAAATCCAGTTAAGGCAACAACTATTCAGTGAGTACCTACTATGTATAAGGCACTGATGGAGCAGAGGAAGAAGAGGATTTGGAAAAGCTAGAAGGAGGAGAGGAGCTAGGAGAATAAAGAAGAGGAGGAAGAAGAGGCAGAGGAGGAGGAAGAGAAGGAAGAAAAGGAGGAGGAGTAGGAGAATTATGAGCAATGCTATTAGCCAAAATCTCAGCTCTTGTCTGGATGATGTTAACAGTCTCGTTAGGGGCATCTGATATAAATGACAACTTCAATACAAAAAATAAAATATTTAAGAAGAGATCCAAATAGCAATAGAAAATCTATGACACAATTAATTGCCAAATGAACAAAGCAGACAATAATTGATCTATGGTCTCCTAAGAATCTCAGTTCATACTGGGGTGATGAGGGAAAGGTTGTGTAATGAAGACAGGACTGAATCTGGGTCTTACTAAATGGCTAAGTTCTGTCATTTCTTTGCAACATTTGCAGAGCAGAAAAAAGTACACATAGAAAGTCACATCTGACCTCCTACCATTTTAGTGTGAATTAAAAAAGAAAAAAAGATGAGATTCCAACAATTCTCTAAACGGCCCTAAGTCTACATACAATTGCAAATGGCCCAAATCATTTCTGGGGGAGAAATCCTCCTACGTCAAGAACGTAGGTGCAAGTTATAAGAGTCTCCCTCTGTATCAGGCTGAGGATACCTATTTTTTCCCTCAGAAGAAATATAAGGCAAATGAGTAAAGAAAGGTTATGAGAAATGTGACTCCCTTCTGGTGGTCTGCCTCTAGATATCCAAATGGAAAGGAAAGTGCATCTTTCATACGGATAGGAATTCTTAAAAAGATTTAGCAGTCTAACAGAAGAAGAAGGCTATTGGACCTCCTGTAGATTTGTTTCCCCAGGCATGGAATTTTTTTTCTCTCTTTAATGAAATATCTATACTAGCTTTAGAAAAAAGTTCTCTGTTCTAATAAATTAATTTGATAATTGAAGGGGACCTGTTTAAGCCATTATTTAACTGTCTACCAATGTAACCAATGTACTCACTTGATCTCTAAAGAAGAGAGTGGGAAGGAAATAAACATAAGCATAGGGTCTACTGTGTGCCAGGCACTGTGCTAAGCATTTTACAAATACCCTCTCATTCGATCTTCACAACAACACCGTGAGGAAGGTGCTGTTATTATTATTATGATTTTATACTTGAGGAAACTGGGGCAAACAGAAATTAAGTGATTCACCCGCGGTCACACAGCTATTAAATATCTGAGGCTGGATTGGAACTCGGGTCTCACTGACTGCAGGCAGGTCCAGCCCCTGTATTCATTGCACCACTTAGCTAGCTACCTCATAAAAGAAAGATGTTCTACCTTGGAGACTATAGACATTAGGCACATTATAATGGCTACCATATTTTGGAGGTTATAAAACAGAAGAATCTCATTCAGCATACTGGTAAAATCAACACATTTATAAACCAGGCATCACAAATTTCCTAATTGTTTCCTAGGTTTCCATAACTTATCAACTAGAATTGAGATGACTGTTATCCTTTAAAAACATTGTAGCAACTACTAAGCTTCCCATAATAGGACTTGGGCAGGCTGTTGTATATCTGAAGAAGAAACACTTCTATCATATGTCTGTTGTGATGAAAAACATCAAAGGTGGTCAATGATAATTATATGAAAATGACAATTAGAATGGTAATAAAAACTGACATTTGTGCAGAATGTAAATTTGGCAAAGTTCTCCAGAAACATTATCTCATTGTGACTTAGGCTGCACATCTCATCACACTCATTTTACAGATGGGGAAAACTGAGAAGCTAAGAAAGTTCGAGTGCCTTGCCCATGGTCACTTACCTAATTAGTATCATCTTCATGTGGTGATAATCAAAATAAATCATCTTAAATAAAATCAAGCAAAATAAATCAGTCGTGAGGACAACAAGAGATTGAGAGTTAATACATTCCATCTGTGGGGAAAGATGGGCACGTGAGTCTACTGACCGTAGGTAGTTAATGCTCAATATTGAGTAAAGTGGGGTAGAAGATTCCGGGAAAACTGTACAATTAGATCTCAACTATTTCTGCCTTCTAATATGTATAATTTCCTAGCCCTAAGTACCCAATCATTAAGAAATACCAGTATAGGGACAAAATAATTCAATCATCTTTTTTTTCAAGAAATACAATACATTTCACTTACCACTTCAATTGTCCTGCCCCCCCATCAGAGGGTCTATGATATTATTATCCCGAATTTACAGATGATTCAGAGAAAGTAAAGACAACACAGTGAATTAATGGTTGAGTGGAAACGGGATCCAATTTCCCTTGTCCAGGGTCCTGTCCAAAAGATTATTTCCTAAGGCCTGAAAGTTTCCTCCAGTTCATCTCAAGACAAAACAAAATGAAAAATCAGGAGCTTAGGAGGTGAAAAGATTATGATACAGACTTGGAAGGTTCTATTTCCTTTTCCAAATATGTGATAAAACTCATGGCATATCCATATAATCACGCAAACAACCACAAAGAAATATGGCTAATTTATTTGTCAAATTAAGCTATGAATGTTTACATTTTTATTCAAAAATATTGTAGACCTATTCAAACTGCATGAACCAGGGCACTATTGGTACAACTTTTAAAATAGATTAGGGATAGGTCCTAAGGCAAATATAACGCCCCAAGATAATTGCATAGTGTAATACTATTATTCTAGCGGGCTTACGTTCTTTGAACAAATAGCATTTACTTGGCAGAAAGATTAAAAAGCATAGACAGGTGTCTTTAAATATGCCATCACCAACAAGAAATACACCCTTCCCAAGTGCAAATTATGGAGACATCATTGCATGCCAAAATGATAATGTAAGAAGCAAACAAAACTAGGGATTTTTTTAAGTTTGTGGCATCTTAAGCTAACAGTATGGAAATTGTTTCAGATTCATGAAAAAAAGGCATTTGGCCCAGAAATTTTCATTCCTTTCTTCTATCCCAAATTTTATCAATGATGCCTTGCCATAGACAGGAACACTACCATCTACTGCTTATAAAACCAACTCAACTGAACAAGTGTTGTCTGGCCATTACTTGGTGAGGCTGTATGGAGTGGTGGACATGGAAGACCTGCCTCAGACACTTAGATCAGTGACCCTCTGAGTCTTCATTTCTCCATCTTTAAACTGAAAGTCTTAGACTTCATAGATGCTAAGATCCCTCTCCAGCTCTAAAACCACGAGGCAACTAGGTGTTAACTGTGGATAGAACACCAGACCTGGAGTTACACACACCTGAGTCAAATCAGATGTGGGACCCTGGGTAAGTCACCTACATCTGCCTCACTTACCTCACCTATAAAATGGAGACAAAAACAGAAATATACCTCCTAGCAATGTTACCAGAATAAGAGGAAACAGTACTGCAATCCTTGAAGTGCTATGTAAATGCTACCTACATATAATTATATCTATATATATTTATATATCTGTGTGTGTGTATACGTACGTGTGTGTGTGTGTATATATAAAAATGTGGGTGTATTTTTAGATAGTTAGTTGGCTGGATAGATATAGATAAATATAAAGATAAGGATAGAGATAAATTACCACTACTCTGTGGCAAGGCCCTTCATTAAATTCATTAATTTATTCCTTCCCTGTAGACCCACATACACAGTAGGTTATTGGTAATTATTTGTTGGTAATAATAATTCAGCATCAGAGAGGAACTAAGTGCTGGAACCCAGCCCTCCAGACTCCACACCCTAAACTTTTTTCAGTATACACCCTGCCCCACTATGACAATGAGGGTGAGTAAACAGCAGGCCTAGTTTGATCTAACAGAGTTCCTCAGCCACACCCTTCCATGACAACAAACACAACAAAGATTAGAAAGGAAGACTGACTACAAGCAAGCAACATTAAAATCTTCCTAGCTCCCCTGTATGATTCACATATTCTGCTTTGATGTAACTTCGGGTGTGAGCATAGGGAGCAGGGCTGCTTTTCAGAGCTGTGTGAACTCACTCCTTTTGAGTTTTCTGTTTCCTGTATTTCTAAGTTGTTCAAGATCTTCCAACAGGGGGTGACTCGATATACACAAATTAGAGAGAAGATAGTGTACATTGATAGGTAGATGATGGATGGATGGATGGATGGATGGATGGATGGATGGAGAGATAGATAGATAGACAGATGATAGATATACATAGAAGACAGACAACTGGATGGATATAGATAAAGAAGATATAGATATAGAAGATAGGTATTAGAATGGATGGATGGATGGATGGATGGATGGATGGATGGATGGATGGATGGATGGATGGAGATAGATAGATATATAATAAAAAATAAAATAAAAGGTCTTGGTCACTCCTCGAATCATCAAAACTGCCTTCTTCAGGACAGGAAGAATCATGGACCCCAGCTCCTTTTGTAGACTCAAGGAAGAAAGATTGTTTACAGAACTACATAGAAAAAAAACTGATTTCTGTATCGAAGTATCTGAGGAAATAATATACTATAATATATACTATAGTATGTAGTGGAATATTAAGCATTAAGTGCATGAAAAGTTAGTTTTTATTTCTTAAATGTACTTTCATCAGATGGTATCCAACTCATCTTTGTGCTGTCCTCAGGTACACTGTCTAGACACTGATGTACAAAATGTATGTATCAATCAGTCAACCAACAAGCATTTATTAAAGGCCCACCATGTAACTGACTTTTATGTACTGGGTATAGAAAAACGAAGACTTAGATAATTCTTACTTGGAAGAATTGAATGCTCCAAATTTATTTCATTGCTATAAAAACAAAAACAACTCAAGTTTATAAAGCATGAAGGTGGGGATAACTTTCAAAATTGATTGGTTCATCATAACATTAAAGACTGTTTCTGTAAATTTGGGGGGCTGGTTAGAATATTCTATTTGTTTTATGGCTGGGGAAGAGAGGTGGGTGCAGACCTTTGATTTCAAACTGGTAGGCAACTCCTAGTATATAAATTCTGATCAGAAGCTAATTAGCCTCTTAGTCTTGGAGGACTTGCTGGGATATTGTTAAGTGACTTGCCTGGAGACTTGCCTAGAGCATAGGTCAGAGACATGACTTGAACACCAAGTGCACTTCAAAGCTGATTTCAACACCAGAGTTTTGTTTTTTAAGTTGGGGTGCGTTGATTATCTCAGGGAGGTTCATGAACTTGTATGGGAGAAAAAAACACTCCATCTTTATTTTCACTCACCTTTCACTTAAATTTAGTATTTCTTTGTATTATGAATGTAGGCAAAACCAATCATTCTGAGAAGGCATCTGTAGGTTTCACCGGGATGGCAAAAGGCCCATGACCCAGGAAAGGTTCAGACTTCCTTTTTCACATGAGGCTCTTCCTGATGGCTTCACCTGCCTCTGTTCCAAAAACTTACACTGAAACTTTCTTGCAAATATTTTGCACTTAATTATGTATGGACCAGTTTTCTCTTCTGATAAAATGTAGTCTCCTTGAGGGCAGAAACTAGTTCATTTTTATCTGTGTATCTCTCCTACTCCCCTTTCCCCCAGAAAGTTGCTTAGCGTAAAGTAGACACTTTAATAAATGCTTTGTTGGCTGCCTGATTCTTAACTCTAAACTTGGCCTTCTAGTCAGAAATTTAATATGTGTTTATTGAATTAAGTTGAACAATGTTTTAAATCAAATCAGATAAGGGTCCCCTTTTAAGGAGTTTAATGGGAAAACTTGGAGAAAATTGAGAGGAAAGAAATAAAACCAATTAAGTTTTATAAAATAAGGAGTTGGGCTACTTTCTTTTATGGGGATAAATAAACACAGCATTAATGACAAACAAAACTTAATCCTAAAATTATGGTCTGGGGTTAGATATGGGGAAGACTCATCTTCCCAGAAGTACAATAAGGGCCTGGACTAGCAGAAGCTCCTCAGTGGGGCACATTTAGGCACAGGGTCCACTTCTCTTTACTTAAAAACCAGGGCTTTGAACTGCCTTTGTTTCGAAGACATTCGAAGACATTCAAAGAACATCATTGGACTTGGCGATGAAGTGATTACTCCTCTACTGCCCAATGTCTGCTGCTTCTCTATCCTTACACACGCATAAAGGCTTGAACATGGAGGGGCCATGATCAACTCCAAGAGCTCACAGGGCGGCAAGTCTTTCATGGAGACTCTGATTTTTATCTCCTCCAATGTAGATGAAATGCATGGCTTGGACAGCTGAAGGTCATCAGGTACAACCTCCTATTTTACATGTGTTGAAACTGAGGCCCAAGGAGTTTGAGCAATTTGTCCAGAGTCCCACAGGGGTAAGGGGTCAGAGGATTTCAATTTAGGTCCTCTGACAGTCCTACTATACTGTATTGCCCAACACCTCAGAGGTCACCCTTTGAGCTAGACTTATAAAGGGGAGTCTTCATTGCAAACTTTTCCACTGTTTTCCCCTTTGAGGAGACATACAACAAGCAAAGAGGTAAGGGCAGACCCCAACTCTGAGGTGCATTGATGAATGCCACTATGCACAGGCTCACTGGAATTGTATGCCCTTTGACCCTCTCGGACCAAGAAGGACGTTCCTAGACGCTCCCTTCCTTGATCCCACCAAGGCAAGGAGCTCATGTACTTGCACTCAACCTTGTGGTCCCAGGAGATGGGAGTGACTTTAGCTATTCATGAACAGAAGGATTTAATTAGTACTCAAGCAGCCGCTGGCTGCCAACTTTGTTATAGTACGGCGGGGGTTCTTCCTCACTCTCCAGTTCAGAGATTTTGTGGATTTATTCCCGGATCCTATAACACGGGGGAGGGAACCCAACAGCACACATCACCCACCCCCAAAATGAGCAGAAATAGAACTGAGCACAAGTTTGTGCCCATTTCATTTCAAGGTGGAAGAAAAGAATGCTTAATCAAGTATCTTAGAGCCACAGATGGCAAGATTTGTGCAATACCGTAGACTTTCTTTGGTCAAAACACATTGTTTCAATAACATCCCATACTTGCTACCTAACTAAAAGTCACATGCTGAATGGCCAAAATAAATAAAAAGAAGTCACAATGAAAGGGAGAGAGACAAAAATTCCCTCAGAATAAATGTAGGAAAAATTGTATCTATGTCCATCTAAACTCAGGGGTGGGGAATTTGCACCCTTGAGGCCACATGTGGCCTGGTAAGCCCTCAAGGGCAGCCCTTTGACTGAATCCAGTTCTGTGGCATTGGGATTCCTCCCAAGGGCCATACTTGAGGACCTAGAAGGCCACATGTGGCCTTGCCGCTGAAGGTTCCCCACCCGTGGAGGAACACATATTCATCTAATCTCACGCACAGATATAGCAACCAGGCAATTTATCAGACCTTGCTGTATTAAACGTGTGTGTGTGAGTGTGTGTGTGTGTGGGTGCGTCCCCTAATGTTCATCTTTTGCTCTGTATTCAACTATTAGCTGGAATGAAACTCATTTAACTCTAGGCTGCACTGTGCACATGTAACAATTCATTGAATTCCATTCCAACTGATAGAAAACTGAAACTGTTTTTTGTTCATTTTGTTTGTTCTCAGCTACATCTGTATTCAATTAAAGGATACAGAGCATCGATGCAAAAATCTCCCCATAAAGCATGGCAAATACGCCAGCTCTGTAGTTATACAGCATGTCCCAACAGTTTTAGTGCAGGTTTGAGTGGCTTTGAAGTGCACTGAGACTTTTGGGACACCCTGTTTTCCTGCTTCACACTGATGGGAGAGCTTTTTTCAGCTTCATGATCCGACTCGGAGCATGAATAACAGCATGTTCTTTGGAGTACATTAGTGCCCCATATTAGCTAACATTTAGTTCCATGGTGTCTTTAAACACCCCCTTGAGGAGTGGACAGCCAGGGCCTCAGTTCAGAGCTAAGTACCCCACACGCATCCATGACATTTGGCAAGTATCTTCCTTTTCCGGCTGCTCGCAGAAAGGCAAATACCTTTTTCTGATAACAATATTTCTAAGAGATGTTTTCATAGATTTCTTCTAAAATAGCACTAGGCCAGACTGGAACTTAGGAAGATGAGTTTTCCTGACTCAGGGCCTGGTGCTCCATCTACTGCATCACCTACCTGGCCTATTTATCTATTTACTTTTTCTTATCTAAGGCAGGGTGAATTTCCTATATTTGCACACTGGCCTAATTTGTTGAATTTGGGGATTTACATTTTCTGAAACATGCCAAATTACCAGTATCATTGACTGAAATAAACAGCCTGCCAGATGTCTTATAACTCCACAACAAAAGGCCGGCAGACTTCTGAAAATTAGGAACCAGGCTGTCGGGAATTGAGTTTGATTTCACAACTATACCAGCTCCAACAGAAGATGATGACAGCCATGAGTAGTGAGGCATGAGACAGTGGGAGCCTACAGATGCCTGCAAGAAAATCCAGTTCTCGGAAGAAATCCTTCCTGGCCAACCAGGTTAGAGAAAAAGCAGCCCAGTGTCAAAGAAGACCCTGAAAAAACTGGGGGAAGTGTAGAGGTAAGGAGCGAAGGGGGAGCTGGCTTCTCGGAGTATCATTTTAATTAGTAGCCTTTTCTGGGTAATCCCAAGAATGAAAGCAGTATTAGTGAACCTCAATGCCAGCCCCAATTCATTGACTTCTCAGACATTTCTACTCATGCTTCAAAATATTTAAGCCAATGAAAACCCTCGTTGAAAGGTGATGAGGCCTGTCTTCACACCTTTAGGAACAAGCTTCAGGAGGTATTCTGACTTGGTCAAAAGATCACTAGATTTGGAGGAGCCTTGGGTTCAATCCTGGGGTCTTCCATCTGCCATATTCCTTCCCAGGGCCCTAATTTGTGTGTCTACAAAATGAGAAAGTTAATCTCAAGAATCCCTAAAGTCTTTTTTTAGCTCCAATTTCACTGTGCTAAGATTAGATCTACCTACAATTAAATATTCTCTCCTAGGTTTGAATTTGTACATTAAATGAATATGATGATACTAATGTACAGAGTACATGCACAAAAAATAATAATATTGGAATACTTAAAATGCAAATCATACCCTATCCTCAATAATGAGTGTCTAAATATCTTTCTAGCATTTATGAAGAGATTTCTAAATCACATATTTTTTAAAAAATAAATCCTAAGTTTTTTTGAACTGTACAAATGGTAAAAACAAAATCAGCCCCACTTGCATCACCCCCTTTGAAACAGAGGGGCTGATGGATCTCACTCTACACGGCTTCCATCTCTGAGGAAACAATACACTTCAAAAAAGAGAAGAATATCTTGTCCCTTGTCTGGATGACACAAAATGAAACCAGTGTGGATGTTCAAAAAGAGAAGTTGCCACCTAATTTTCCATCTTCTAATACTGAAGAGTCCAATGGAAACTGATTTTTAGCCCTTTGACTGTTAACAAAAAACAAGATGCTTCATCAGTAAGCATCCTGACAAGGGCTGTGACTTTTCACTTTTCAATCATAGTAATTAGTTTAAAGTTTTCTTTCCCCGCCTTAAAATTCAATTACATTCTTGTTCATTTAAAGCAAAGTGCTTCAATCCCTCATTAAATATGAAGCCTTGATCCATGACCCAGTGGAATCAAACGAGGAATTAGTCTATAAAAGTTTGTTTGTTTTTAGAACAAGGAGGAGAGACAAGCTGACCGGAGTGAGCGGTGATTTTCAAAGACTAAGCTCTGTATACTCTGCCAGTCCTTGACCTCACCATAGGATCGGGGAAGAAGGTATCTTCATGCCTCTTCACACATTATTCCCCGCCTAAACAAGTGTTGTGACTCATGAACGGCACAAGGCTTGGCATTCGGAGTGGATGGCCCTAGCTGTGTTGCTTATGTTAATGTTGCTTCAGGGAAAAGCAAAGCATTCAAGGTGGCCTCCTTCCAGCTTCCATATTTACGCATATATTGACTGAACCATGCCAAGGAAGAGGGGAAAGAAAATGAGAGGGGAAGAGATGGAGAGGAGAGGAGAGGAGAGGAGAGGTGAGGAGAGGAGAGGAGAGGAGGGGAAGGGAGGGGAGGGGAAAGGAGAGGAGGGGAAGGGAGGGGAGGGGAGGGCAGGGGAGGGGAGGGGAAGGCAGGGGAGGGGTGGGGAGGAGAGGAGAGGGGAGGAGAGGGTTCAAAGAATGCCACAGGAAAGGCTTAGAAGGGGGAAAAGGCATCAGTCTTTTTTTTTTATTTCCAAAGCCAAGTTTGAATTCTGTTGTGACCCAAAGAATAGAGAAGGAATGTGGAAACTGTACCAAAAGTCAAAAATAGTGCAGCCCACAAAGAAACCAATGTGGAGCTTCAGTTGACTCCATGGGTCTGCACCAAATTCCAAAGAATGTACTCCAGCTATCCATCTCAATCAAATGACAGCTAGACATCTTTTCAGAGCTGGAGAATGCTCTCCCCAGGGCTCATAATCACGGCCCACAAACCCTAGAACACACTTACCTTTTCATAGCTTCTGAGGAAGACGCTGGGTGCCTGGAAGATGCCTATGTCACACAGTCATTCTCTTGTCTCCAGTGTCTTAAAAGGTGGAAGAAAGTGGCCACAGTCCAACACCTGCTACTACCAGTGAATCGGAGCCTGGAAAGACTTTGGGGTTTGGACGGGGGGGGGGGCACTGAGCCACAGCCAAAGCTTGGGAAGCTTGAACGATTGAGCAGGTGTAAAGGGCATCTCAGCATCCAGCGTCCAGCGCAGGAGCTCATATAGTGGCGGCAGGGAAAGAAACGGGTCCTTCTCTCTAAAAGATGGGAGTGTCTTAAGAAGGAATGAAGAAAGAAAGAAGGAACCATCCACCACAAAAGACCCCCAGAAGAGGAAGAAGAGCCTTGTCGCGTCAAGAGGCCACAGAGAGTTTCAAATAATGGCCCAGACACTTCAGCCGAAAGGAAGAGAACAAAGAAGGCTGTGGAAATGAGCGATTCCAGCATTCCCTCGCTAAAGCCAAAACCTGAGGACGACAGTGACTCACACATCCATAGCGCTTGAAGGCTCACAAAGTACTTTCCTCGCAACAACCCTGTGAGCTTGGGAGTTCAAGTCCTATTTTCCCCATTTTACAGATGAGGAAACTGAGGCACAGGGTTGAGGAAGTGGCTTGTCCAAGGTCACACAGCTAATATGGGAAGGGACTCCAACTCAGATCTTTGCTAATCCCAGTCATCCTTCCACCATGTCATAGCTGCAGAGCCAAGAGCAAACATGGCAGCACATTTACTTACTTAGTGAATGACTATGAAAGAGAGAAAAAAGTGCCTGAGTCCCAGAATTTATAACAAGGGTGAGTAACCTTCTCATTTTTTTCTCCCTGGGCAAAAGCCACTTAAGGGGGAAAAATTGACGAGTGGGAAACAATAAGAGACGACAGGGGAGTTGAGGAAAGGAGCAGTTTGCCCTAGGGGTTAAAGAGGGTCAGGAAGGCCTGGGTTCGAGTCCTGCCTCAGACATAAACTGAGGGGTGAACCTGTGCTCTAGGCACAGGTTCTCTGAGACCTTAAGTTGCAGAGAAGCTGATGACTGGTACTGGGAGAGGGGTTCTCCTCATCCAGAAGGTCTTATATCATTGAAATAACAGACCCAGTCTCTGGACCACAGAAGTAGAGATTGTTTTAGCTGAGTTATTTTGGTGGGGGGGGGGAAGATGGGGGGCAGAGGACAAGAAGAAGAGAAACATTTAATAAGTGAGCTCAGCTGGTTTTTCGAATAAACAAGACTGAAGAGGATGGGAAGAAAAAATGTGGAGTAAGAAGAATGCTGGATTGGGAGTCCTCAAAGCTGGATTGAAATCACAGCTCTACTCTTTATTACCACCGTGAACTTGGATAAGACCCTGTCCAGCTTCACACCTCAGTTTCCTTACACGGAACATGAAATAGTTGGGCCAGATGACCTTTGGGACCCCTTCCAGGTCTAAACCAGAACTCTCTAATCAAGCTTTGCTCAGTAAGAATAAAAGTGTTTTATAATTTTTTTCAGTTGTGAATTATGGGGTGATAAGAGGCACAGAGTCAGAGGAAGCAATAGAGAGGAATGAAGAGAAAGATGTGGAAGAAGAGATTGCTCAGCAGAGAAGGAAACACCAAACAAAGGGGTGGAGCGACAGAGGGAAATAGGTAAGAAGTAGAGGAAAAGGGAGAGAGAGACAGTCAATATGTTTGAAAAAACTAGTCACACCTACAATCTGCTATCTTAGGATGTGGCTTCACTTGGAACGCCAATTAGCCAGTTTTCCTTGTGGGTTCAACTCCTCTTCACTGTTCAAAAATTCACTCTCCGAACTCAACAGTAAGATGGCTCTATATGTTTGAAACACCTCACTCACTGGTCCTGCTGACAATATTGCCCTCAACATTTGGTACATTTCCATAGAGAGTGGGCCTCAAAGTCACGTAGAGCTGCACTCAAGAACCCACCTGGGACACTTTTGTCCATGCAAAACCATGATGTCTACAAATGAGGCAGTTTTCAGGCAAAACCTCCACTGGGTTCAGAAAGACACTGAGAACCATTTAAATTCTAAGCAAGCAAAGCTATTATGCTCCCCCTTCTAAGGGACAACCTATCATTTCAAATGGGGAAAGAGTTTTGAAGTATTGACTATTTTTTTTAATTAGGCTATACAAATCCTGATGATCTGGTAAAATGAGAGGAAGAATGGCTATGAATTCAAATCCTCTCCCTATTATTTGAGATTGTTTCCTCATCTATAAAATGAAGAGATTGGACCAGCTTACCTTTTAGGTCTCTCCTGTCTGGATTTAGGATCCCCCAAAACCAAAGTTTTATTCTGTGGTTTTGTTCCAAATTAAATATAAAAATGAAAGATACTGAAGTTGATTCTTTCACGGACGGTTCTTTGGAATAGAATGAAACTAGCTATTCAGTACTAGGAATCTTGTTTGATTTAAAGGCACATCCAACTAGCAATTTCTAAGTTTACTCTTACATAGGCTATGCTAATCTTGTATGATGATCAAACATCACAAAGTCACTTTAATCAGTGAGATATACTGAGCAGCAGATTGATGGAAAGGGGAAGGAAGAATATTACTATGTGGCAAAGAATGGGTTAATTAACTAATCACCCAGGACACATGGCATCTAAAATCTGAAGAATGGCTTCCCATGATTTCACAAATGGAGGTATCTGGCATGCTCATTCAATCACTGCACTCTTATTAAATTAATTCCCACAAGGTTTACATGCATGCGCAGATACTAAATGACAACAAATACCAGCCTGATTCTTCAACAGCGTCTAAAAACCACCCTTAAAAATGGAAACTAACTACTGTGCTGTATGTCAGGCATTTCTGATAGAAGACAAGCTAAGCTAATCAATAGTGCCTCCAACCAGTGCTAAAGAACTGCCCACATCTAAAGCTGGTCCAATATGGAGTTTGTTTCAGGGATGCTTTACGTGCCATGGCGAGCAAGAGGCCCCTTCTAATGGCTGGTCTCATCAATCCACATCTTCATAAAATGACAACAAAAATTCTGTAAACTCCAGCATCCTAGAGCACACAAATCTCCATTTATTCCTCTCGTCTCCCCAACTGCTAGACTAAATGTTTGACTGACCAAATAGAAACTGTGCTTGGTCTCACTTGATGATGTAGCTGCATATATAACTCACTGGGGATTGTGTCATTCTTTGTATTTGTGTAGCCAGCCCCTAACAGAGCACTTGGCACATAGTAGGTGATTAATAAATGCTTGTGGCTTAATTGATTTGTCACAAATCACAGAATGCTAGAGCCAGAAGAGGTCAACTGAGATCTTTATCGTACAGCTTGGGAAACTGAAGCAATTGTCCAAGATGGAGCGTGATGGAGATGCAAGGACCAAGGGGCCAGGAACCAGACACCTGGCTTCAGTTCCCAGCTCTGATAGTCAAAACTTGGGTTGACTTGGAAAAGTTACTTCATTCCAGGCCTCAGCTTTCTCGTCTCTAAAGTGATGGAATTGTATTAGATGATCTTGAGGATTTCTTTATCTTTAAATCTTATGATACTTCCAATATGTACAGCCCATGATTTAGTAAGCACATAGCTAATTATCTGCTAAGACTAACAATGACAACCAAAACCATATCTTGAATTAATAGCCATAGAAGCTAGCTAGAAGACTGATGGCACACAGTAACCCACTACTCATTTCAATGGCCCATCTCAAACACCTCATCCACTTCCTTTGAGAACTCTTCTTCAGTTGAAAACGACTAAATCTATCCATCAACTGTCCCGAGCTTTTTCAGCAGAATGGAGCCTATTTGTACCATGAAAGTGACATAATTTGTGATACTGGAAAAAAGCAAAACACCTCTCTCTTTTTTGCTCCCCAAAGAATTGCCCTGATAAGAAGCCACGATATTTTCTTTGTTTCTCTGAACAATGTGAATAGAAAACACATAGATGCAACAATCACTTAGAAATTATACATTGACACTTCACCTCCTTCACTTCTAGATCCCTGAAACATCCCAGCCATGAGCTTTATAGGACATTGATTTATGAGTAACATTATTCAAGCATAATAGAGTATGGTCCGATATACCAAAATTATCTTTCTACTCTAAGACTAGATGTTGAACGACTTTTGAGTCCCTTTCAAAGCCACCAACTGAAAGCCCTGGCCCATCAACCTGTCTTCATACTGACTCCCCAACCAGTGCCTGATTCACTCACCAGCATCCTTTTAGCCACCTCCATGCTTTATCTTCAAGATACAAGATACGGCTTCCTCTCGCCAGGGTGCCATGTTAAGGATCCAGAAGGTGCCCCTCAACCCATGTCCTGAGTGGCTGCTGCAGTACCAAGAGTAAAGGATATGCCAGGTCAGCCACTTTCCCTTGGCCAGAAAAAGGAGAAGCAGCAGCAGCAGCAGCAGTAGCTTGGGCAGACTGTTCAGACCCACCTTCTTGCGGGATGCTAGCCAAAGCAATCTTGTTTACCTAGAGAGGCTGTACATGTTCCCTTGTACTATTTCCCAAAATAGCCCCAAACAGGTGCTTCCCTTTCCCTGATCATGCTGGAAATCTGCTCCCATGTTAATCTGATAGGTACGTTGCTATAAAAAAAACACTGTTACTAGGAAAATTCTGAGCTTGTTTTAAGTTTCAGTTATTTGAAGGAAACAGCAAGGAGAACATGATTTTTTTTGGCATGCAAGTAGAAGGAACGGTAACTTCCTATTAATGGAAAAAAGAAGCAGCACTTTCCATTGAGGCAACCATGATAATGCACTCATTGTTTGTAACGCTTTTCTCAGGGCATGGCGGCTACTCTGTCTCTCTGGGAAAGAAGCACTTGATAGAAACACTCATTGTTGCCATCTCTTCGCCCCTCCTGGGAGATAGGTTAGCAGCAAGCGTCCGAATGTTTATCTTACTTGAAGACAGGGACTGGGCAAAGATTCCTTCGCTCCTAGTTTGCTGCCACTCTCATGTTATCCGTTTAAAACGTCTTTTGTCCGTGGCACTGAATTCACTGGGCAGCTAGAAGAATATGGCAGGAAAACAGAGCAAAAGGTAACTGTTTTTGAGAAGGCATTGTCTTGACTCACTGTGTGACATTATGCATTTCCAAAAAAAGACAAGCATATTTGTTCAAAAAACCTCTAGAGAATTTTAAATCTAAACCATCAATCAGAAAACAAGATGACTGGAGAGGTATCAACAGACTCACTTCACCAATCAAGAGGCTATTGGGGAAAGCATATAAATATCAAGGAAATCCAATCTCTTCAATGGAGGGATGCGACTCCTCATGAGCAAGATGGAAAAGGTGAGGTACACATACTATGAGGAAAATGTGGTCGCAAGTGGCATTCTTCACGTATTCACCTCACTCTTTCAATATTAATTTGCATATATCTCAGAGTCTGCCTTGCTGAGGATAGCCTAAATGATAAATGATTTGCATAACTCAGAGTTTAAATCTGATGCAAGCATTCAAAGAATTTCTCCCTCTACTTTTGATGGGAAGGAGTGGAAATCTGATTGTAAACAAAAAGGTTGAGGCATGTGTTCTGTCTCTAAAGAAGGATGTGACACCCGATAACCACCCCTTTCCAACACTGAAAAAAAGAAAACTTGTTTAAGCATGACTGTTAAGACCAAGCCCACGGTGACAGCCTGAACAAAATGATTGGTGCAACTTGCTGGCTCACTTAATGACTAAATAAAGGGAAAGTATAATATGATCCTTAACCTCTTGGTGCTGACAGCCAGTCTCCATGAGAGTGTTTCAGAGAAGGTGTCAAGCTACATGGATAGAGGGACTTTGCTCATACAGTATTTACCACATCAGGAAAATCACAAATTCAACCTCCATCCCTCTTCCTACATGATCCCTAAGAACAAAGACCATATGGCAATGAGAGCATTCCTCCTAGAGTACTAATACAATATTCATTTCTTTATCAATGAGTCTATGCTTGCCATTCATGTTCTAGGACCCCATAATGCTTCCAGCAGCCTTGCATCTAACTGGTCACTTGGATTTTACAATCACATTTGCTGAGGGTACTCTGGGCTTCCTGCTTTCAGGGTGCCCACAAAACAAAACCAGACCACTGAGGATCTCAGAAAATGCTCTACTAAAGAAATATGCTTAAATAGATATTTAATATAGAATCCAATGTGTGTTCCCTAAAAGTCACAATAATACTAGTACTGATGGCAGCTAATATTTGCTTTACAAACAATATCTTATTTTATTCTCTTAACAACATTGGGAAGGGTTATTATTACTATAATACCCATGTTATGGATGGGTAAACTGAGACTGAGAGAAATTATGCGAAGTGCCCCGGTCAGGTTCACAGTGAAGTAAGTCTCTTAGGGTGGGTTTTAAGGCAAGTCTTCCAGATCTCAAGTCTAATATCTTATCTACTACTTCACCTAGCTGCTTAGGCTTAGAAGGGAGTGTCCTATGCCCCAGGAGAAATGCATGGAAAGCATATAGACTGAGATACTTTGGGGATGAAGAAATCTGTTTGGAGACACTAGTGCCCTACAGACTCTCCACCGAGCTTGTTTCAAAGGCTAGAAGGGATCTTAGTTGGAACTGAAAGTAAGTCCATTTAAGGCCTTGGCTAAGCTCCAAGTCATTCGGGTAATGCCAAAATCTACTCACCTTTTCCGCTTGGAAGAAAGCCTAAACTTCTGGAATCATCATGAGCTTTCTCTGTTTGACCTAATCTGCAAAGCCCACCTTGGGGCTTGGAAGTCCCATAGCTATACTGAAGTCCAAGGAAATGAGTCAGGACCCGACTACAAGTCATAGGGCATTCCTAGGATACATACATAATGATGCTGGATTTAGATGCCTGGTGGTCTGGAGTTAGCAAGAAGAACGTGGAATTTATTATCACCACCTTTGTAGAAAAGATGATAGATGTCGTTTTACAGAAGTTCTGGACAATCTTGTACAATTCCTGACATTTAAGAATGATCTAAGATTTACAGAGGGTTTTATCTCATTTGACCTTCATAATAACCTTGAAATATAGGTTACATGGGGATGATTACTCCCATCTTACCAATAACAAAACCTGTTATCAGGATTCTCTGAGAGCAGAGATAGATGGATAACTAGATAGATAGGTAAGTAGATAGATAGATAGATAGATAGATAGATAGATAGATAGATAGATAGATTGATAGATAGATGGATGGATGGATGGATGGATGGATGGATGGATGGATGGGTAGATAGGATAGATGGATGAATGGATGGATGGATGGATGGGTGGGTGGGTCGTTGGGTGGATGGATGGATGGATGGATGGAGGGATGGATGGATGGATGGATGAATGGATGGATAGATAGGATAGGACAGGATAGATGGAAAGAGAGATTTTTAAAAATCATTTTCTGAGGATTCACTATGCACCCTCTCAACCAGGTGCTGTGATAAACAAAGTAGATGCAGATAGAAGCAAACAAGATGGTTTGATTCAGTGTTGAGAGTGCTTTTCCCTGAAGTGTCCAGTTTCATGTATACATGGAGCCATTATTAACTCCATTTTAGAAGTATGAACCAGAGAGAAAATATCTCCTGTTCAATAATTCTGTAAGAAATATGACCAGAGCTTCAAACCTCTTTTTTTTTAATAAAGAGAAGGAAAATCAAGAGTCCCCATGTTTAGACCTCCTCCAACCCAGTGGCCCAGAGGAAAGACCCCTACATTTGGGGGTCAGAGGGTGGAGCTTCTGGTCATTGACCTCTGCAACCTTGGGGAAGGTATTGATCTTCTCTGGGCCTCAGTTTCTTCGTCTCCAAAATGGGAGGTTACCTAGATGGTCTCCAACATCTTGCAGGTCTAAATGTATGATCTGATGATCCATGATGGTTACCATTAGCTGCAATAGAGGATTTTATCCATTTCGCATGTAGAAACTCCTTCCAGAAAGACATGCAAACAACTCTTCTGCAATTGATAGTTTTAGAGAGTAGCCTGTGAATTCTCAGATCAGCGACTTACCCAAGGACACACAGCTAGTACATGTAAGTAGCAAGACTCGAACCCAGCCCTCTCTCCACTACACCAACCTGTCTCTCATATTGCTATACACTGTGGGTCATACCACATTGGGCATACATTTTTTTTTTTTTTTTGCTCAGTAAAACTCCCCAATGATCTTGCCAAGAAAAATAAAACAAAACAAAGACATGGGGGAGGGGGAAGAACAAATATAATTCCATTAATATTTTGCCGGAATATTTAGGGATTTTTCTCTTACAAGTTTTCTATGAATTGCCTAGAGGGAAACAATCATATCTGTGGAAACACTAATTAGAATGGAGGTGGGAGTAGAGGGTGAAGAGGGAAGGGAAAGGAAGATGAGTCGTCCTCTTTAGTCAAAAGGAAAATGCATGAATCACAATGTTCAATCCCGACATGCTCCAGTGTCTCACAGTGCTTCACACCTAGTTTAAGATGTCTGAGTCACTCACTTTAATTTCTAACATATATGACTAGTTGAAGGTTTAATTTGTTTTGAGGGAAATATTTTCACTTTTCTGTGTTTTGACAGTTTTTACTCAAGGCAGATCCCTGGGGTTAATGAGGACAGGCCAGTCCTTTATTTTTTCAGGCCCATCTTAATCCACCATAACAGGCTTCCTCTACTTCTCTTTCTGGATCTTCCTTCCATAAACTTTCTATTTTGCTGTTTCCTCTGGTCAGTCACATTCTGTTTTTAGGCCCGTGCAACAGCTCACCCTATTAGCTCATCTCTTTCTTTCCTCGCTCACACTTCCAATTCCACATTCCTGTTTTAAATACTTCTTCCTTTTTTTTTTTGTTTCTTGCCTTCCAGAAGTGACTAATCTTCCTGTTATTCCACTCGGTCAGATTTTCCCCTGATATTCTTGTGGGGTTGAGCAACATTGACTTTTCAGCGTCTTCTTTAGGAATTTTCCTTCCGCTTCACTCATTTATATTACTTTTTTCTATTTTCGGCGTTTGAAAACAGGCAGTGTTTATTTGCAAACTTTTTTTAGTTCACTTCTTGCACTCTTAAGAGTGTACAATCAGGCCAAGTCAAAATACCACACCTTCTTTCCACTGGAATGATTCAAGGATGCATTTGTTACCCAACAAGTCAAGTTGGGCCCCAAATCTGGGACTGCATGTAGAAGAATACAATCTGCATTTCCATTCCCTGATAAGGAGCTCCAGGAGAGAAAACATAATAAATAGGCCCTTATTCAGAGGTCTCTTTCTCCCTACAATGCCACTGTTATTTACTGAAATGCACCTTAAGTTGACTTCTAGAAAGAATATATAATTTATATGTGCAAACAAACATTTTTTCAATATAATACTCAACCTTTTCTGCAATATGCCCTGATTTCAAAGTGTTGGCTCTAGTTTCAAATTTTCTTTTAACTCTCTTCAAATGAACTTGGGGAGTATATTAAAATTATTTAAACCTGGAGGATAAGGGGACTAGAAAAAAAGCTCAAATATTTTTAAAGGGGGAAAAAATCAGAAATAATTTTAGAAAAACAGCAAAAATAAGAATGATGAAAATGACAGCCATTATTTGCCTATTTCCTTATGAAAGAAGTCACTCAGTCACTTTTCATAAAATTAAAAGTCAAAATAATTTCAGATTATTTGCTTGTATTAAAATAACATAATATTTTATGGATTGAGGCTGGTCGATTTTTTTAAGAGACTTGTTTAGAGGTAGGGCTTCCCCCAGTATCCCCTCTTCCTCTTAATTCTTCTAAGGAAAAAAGGACTTCCCTCTTTTGCTAACAATTTTGCCAGAAATGTTGTAATTGATCTTTGTTAGCCTACTAGGAAGATTTTTGGATTTGGAATTGGAAAGCTTGGCTTAAACATATGGGTTTGTGATCATCAGAAAATTTTTAACCTCCCTGGGCCTCAGTTTCTTCTATTTCTAAATACTAAAACTTTATTAGGGAAAAGCATTTTGAAAGCTAGAGGTAGATCCTTCAATTTTTGAAGGTGATATCTGAGAGTAAAATCATGGCTTCTGGGGGAAAAATCCCCAACATATCCATGGCATTGATGCAAAAAAAGGGTACTATGTTGTACATATAATCGGTCTGGCTTGGTGTGACAATTCTTCATTGATTCAATCTTTTGCCTGAAAGATTGTGAGTTCACATGTAATAGGATGAGAGATTTACTCATGTAAGGATCTTTAGTAGTCATCTTGTCCAACTTAATTTTACAAATGGGGAAACTGAGGCCAAGAGACATAGCAAAGGGAACATGCTATCTGTATTCAAGTATCTGAAGGGTTGTGCTGTGGAAGAGGGAAAACATTTGTTCCATTTTCCCTCAGAGGGCAGAACTGAGATTTATGATTTGCCAAAAAGAAAATTCAGGCTTGATACAAGGAAAAAAAACACTGTGTAAAAATCAGAGCTGTCCAAAAGTGGAATAGTCTGCCTCTGGAAAAAGTAGGCTTTGCCCTGAGTGAACATCATCTGGTAAAAGCTGGACCACTATCCTCGGGCACGTCTTAGAGAGGATTCTTTTCGTGGTTGGGACAGCCACTGAAGGATCTTTCCATACTCTAAAATTCGGGCTGTTCTGTGATAGGGTAGTGACTTTTTGGAGGTCACACTGCTAGATTCAGGAGAGATAATTTAAAAATTATTGGACTACCTGAAAGCCATGATCAAAAAAAATAGCCTAGATATCATCTTTCAAGAAATTATCAATGAGAACTGCCCTGATATTCTAGAGCAAAAGGGTAAAATAGAAATTGAAAGAATCCACTGATCACCTCCTGAAAAAGATCCCAAAAAGAATATTCCTAGGAATATTGTCACCAAATTCCAGAGCTCCCAGAAAAAGGAGAAAATACTGCAAGCAGCCAGAAAGAAACAATTTGAGTATTGTGGGAACACAATCAGAATAATACAAGATCTAGCAGCATGTACATTAAGGGATCAAAGGGCTTGGAATATGATATTCCGGAGGTCAATGCAGCTAGGATTAAAACCAAGAATCACCTACCCAGCAAAACTGAGCATCATGCTCCAAGGCAAAATATGGATTTTCAATAAAATAGAGGACTTTCAAGCTTTCTCAGTGAAAAGACCAGAACTGAATAGAAAATTTGACTTTCAAACACAAGAATCAAGAAAAGCATGAAAAGGTAAACAAGAAAGAGAAATCATAAGGGACTTACTAAAGTTGTTTATATTCCTACATGGAAAGATGATGTTTATAATTCATGAGACATCAGTATTGGGGTAGCTGAAGGGAATATATATATGTTTGTATGTATATATGTGTATATATATATATATATATGTATATATATGTGTATATATATGTATATATATATAAAATATGTATATATATGTGTGTGTGTGCATATATATATGTATATATGGACAGAGGGCACAGGGTGAGTTGAATATGAAGGGATGATATCTAAAAAAATAAAAACAAATTAAGGGATGAGAGAGAAAGAGAGAGATAGAATGGAGTAAATTATCTCACATAAAAGTGGCAAGAAAAAGCAGTTTTGTTGAGAGGAAAGAGGGTGCAGGTGAGGGGGAATGAGTGAATCTTGCTCTCATCAGATTTGACCTGAGGAGGGAATAACATATACACTCAATTGGGTATCTTACCCCACAGGAAAGAAGCAGGAAGGTGATACAAAGGGGGGACAATAGAAGGGAGGGCAGATAGGGGGAGGAAGTAATCAAAAGCAAACACTTTTGAAAAGGGACAGGGTCAAGGGAGAAAATTGGTTAAAGGGGGATAGGATAGGAAGGAGAAAAATATAGTTAGTCTTTCGCAACATTGTGGAAGGGTTTTGCATAATGACACACATGTGGCCTATGTTGAATTGCTTGCCTTCTTAGGGAGGGTGGGTAGGGAAGGAAGAGGGGAGAGAATTTTGAACTCATAGTTTTAAAAGCAGATGTTCAAAAAAAAGGTTTTGCATGCAACTAGGAAATAAGATATACAGGCAATGGGGCATAGAAATCTATCTTGCCCTACAAGAAAGTAATGGGAAAGGGAATGTGGGGGGAGTGGGGTGACAGAAGGGAGGGATGACTGGGGAATGGGGAAATCAGAATATATGCCATCTTGGAGTGGGGAGGAGGGTAGAAATGGGGAGAAAATTTGTAATTCAAACTCTTGTGAAAATTAATGCTGAAAACTAAAAATATTAAATAAATAAATAATGATTAAAAAATGCACTGATGAAAAAAGGAAAGGAAAGGAAATACCAAGGCCCACCACTTTCACTAAAATAATTGACAGGGAACTGAGAACTACTGACATCTTGTCTGCTTCGATGCACAACCCACATTGTCACCCGAACCTTCCAAAGTCCTGAACAAAAAGATGTCAAGGCATTTAACTACCAGCTTTCCTTCCAAGGAGTGGGGCTGAAGGAGTTAAAACCCAAGGAAGAGAGAAGATACTGGGAGAGCCTCAACAATAATCTTTCCCCACTTCTGAATGTTGCCTGGGGCCACGGCCACTCAAATTCACCATGCATATCCCCATTGTCGCTCCCTGCCCTAGTTATGGAGGAAAGGCTGACTCACGAAGAGCATGTGATTAAGAAAAAATCCCAAAGTCTCCAACAAGCACAGAAATGTGTGTCCAAATGAAACAAACTGTTTGATGTTCTGTTCAGGGCGTTTCTCTTAGGCGGAAACACACAAGTATATGGCCAATGGGTGCTGGGATCAGGCTCAAGAGGAGCTGTGGCTGATATCTGTATTCACCACTATCCAGTGTGAATTTATTCTTTAAATAAAAGCAAAAACGTTCTTTCTGAACATCTAAAAGTCAATATGGTGTGGTGGAGAGGGCGCCAGGTCTGGCCTCAGGAAGACCCGGGTTTGAATCCTTCCCGGGACTCTCACTAACTCTGAGGGATTCCTTTAATGATGGTCATGATGACAACAGCAAATAGCTAGAATTTATACAGCATGCACTATGCTCCAGGCTCTGTGAAAAGCACTTCACAAGCTTTCAGTACTGTCTCATTTATCATCCCAAGTGACATCATGATGATTCCCACTTTACAAATGAAGAAACTGATGTAGTAGGAAGGGAAATCATTTGTCCAGGGTCAAACAGGACTAAGTGTCTGAGGAAGGATTTGAACTCAAGACTTCCTGCCTCCCGGCTTTGTCCTCCATTTAATAGTCTAAAGAGAGATGGCCTCGAAGCCAGGGAGACATGGACTTCAGCCCTGCTTCTAACAAACACAGGCTAGGGGACTCTGTTTAGTCACAGCTCGTCAGTGCTCTAGGCAAATTCTCTTAGACTTGAAATTGCAGGGAAGGTATGTCCCTATCCTGGTAGGACCTTCTTAGTCAAGGAGTTTTCTATGCTAAAAAAAAAAATCACAGGTCCAGGTCCCAAGCACGATGCCACGGTGACTGATATCCAGTAGGAAAGAAAATGTTAATGACACTATAAGGTGAAGGCGCCTATTAATAAGGCAAACTTATTTTTTATTGGCCACCTGAAGCCTCTGTCGAAACCCTTTCTCCTCTCTAAATCTTGCTACAGCTAAACTGATCTACTCCTGGGACTCAGTGTTCACTTTAATGATTTTGTGCATAATTTTGTCCTTCTTATGATTAGGGAGGTTTATCGCTGTTGAATCCTGCTTGTTGAAGGCAAGCCCCTTGAGGACAAGAACTGTTTTTTCCTCTGTCTTTAAATCCTCAGTCCCAAGAACTCCGTAGGGGCTTTATTCCATGCTTGTTAAGGGAGATTATGTTAGTTGTTTCTCTGCTGTCACTAATGGCTTCTAACTGCGACTTATTTGATGTGTCTTGGTTCAAAAATGAGTCTGTTATAACATTTTGCGGAGAGGAAGAGTAACCTGCTGGAAAATGGGCTACTTTTTAAGAGGGTTTCCAGGAATACACAAGAATGGGCAGGGGAACAGTGAGTGCCCGACAATAAGTCTGTGCTTCTCTGCTCCCAGACCACTCTGGCTAGCAAACCCTGACGAGTCTCCCGTCTGAGGCATCTGCTTTTTATCTGCCGGATATCTGCAGCCAATGTTTCCTAATATACAAGCAAGTTTTGGTGACAGTGAAATAGAAGTCTTGGTCTTCCAGTAAAACAGTTGAGAACAAGATGTGAACGGTTCCTCGGTGGGGACACTTCAGGCTTCTGGGATTTTCCTCGCAATGAGGCTCATTGATCACGATGATAATAACCGCGGCTGTGGGCCTGAGGGGAGTTCACCCAGCCAGCAGTTTCTTCCTGATTACTGCTAAATCCCTCTCTTCCTTGGAAATCCATTTCATCCTTAACAAAGCATGAACATTTGAAAAGGAACGCAATAGCCCGATTTCCTCGTGGAGCAGAAGGCTGTTACAAACTGTTGGCAGATATCAGCCAGGATGGCTCATTGAACACTGGTTCATAATGCTGAAGTGAGTGGCAGAGGCTTGGTTACCGGCTCTCTAATTAGTCTGCTCTAGCACGAGATGAGATCAAAGTGCTTAGTGTCTGATCTCTCTGAAGATGGTCCTATCCAGAGTGGATAGATGTGATTCCAACCAAGCATTGCCTTATTGAGGTCCCTAGTACTAATTCGTGATGTCAGGAGGGTAGTATTTTACATGATCTAAGGGGTTTCTTTTCCAGATCTCTGATTAGGTTTTTTTTTTTTAAAGCCTGAGGGCAAGGATTTAGGTATTATTTGTTTTAGCAACTTTAGAAGCAACTCCACTTACAGAGACAAACCTCAGATTGCTACTGAAATCAGAATGTGCTGAGCTTTGAGAAACTAAACAGTGATGGGTGAGGGGGGTAAGGGAAATTCCCTACAAAGAGCCCAAGTTCCTCTTGTTTTTCTTGTGGTTATTACTACTGTAACGATAACAAATACAATCACGGCAGGTTTTATCTACCTCCCAAGAGCTTATCTCTCATAACAAATACCAAAGGCTAATTAATATCCCTCTCCATATTCTCAGTAGAATCCCTGAAAAACACTGTTATCTGGTAGTATCATCTACTAATATAATAATAATATTCCTCTTGGTTAAAGCTAGCTGCTTCTCCAATAAAGCACTTATAATGGGCACCGAGTAACTAACCTGACCAAAATAAAAATGAATTAAGCCACTGGAAACATCATTTTGTTGTCTTCTGATATGGCATTAACTACGGGCAGACATCGAGGTAGAACAATTGGTAAATTTCTCATGTGCTGCCCACACAAGATAATTCCCACACACCATGGTAGAATTCCAAATATGGCAGTGCTCCAGAGCCATAATGTCAGGAAGGCTACCATGGGGTCAGAGGAATTTAACTAGGCTGGCCAGGTCATAAAAACTGTGTGCTGTTAAGAAAACCTGAGGAGTAACATGCCATAGTGGAGTGAGGTCCAAGCTTAGAGTCATGATCTGGGTTCAGTTCCTACCTCTGACGAACCAGCCAGGCAAGTAAGTGACTTAATCTTTCATAAACCTCAGGCAATTCTCTAAGACAATAAATATTTTAGTTAGCATAATGTCTTTTATGTCACTGTAATTTTTGAACATATACCATCACTCCTATCCAAGGACCTATCCCTTACAACTAAAGAAGAACAGAAAAAAGAAAAAATATTAATTCGGAAAAAACTAATCAACACATTGAACGGATCTCGAGAGCATATGCAATGTCCCAAACCTGTAGTCTCCCACCTTTGAAAAAACTGAACACTGTAACTAAAAAGTGAGTTGCTAATTCCAATGGGCACAAGGATTTCCCATAATGGGATTTCGCTGCACTAAGGAAGCTGGGCATCTATACCAAAACCAACCAACCAACCAACCAACTAACCAAAAGAGCTCCCCAAACAACCTTCCATAATTAGTGCTGTGGTGCTGATCCAAAGTTTTCCATTTTATCTGTTACATGACAAGAAGCATATCTGAAGGTCAACTGAAAAGCCCATGGGTTCTGGCCTCGATTATCAGATCGAATGAGTAAACTACATTCAGCACAGCACACCATCATCCAATTAGCCAGGAATTAGTGCATCTTAATGTTCAATCAATCAAGTGAGCATTGAATTAGGAAGCAAGGGATTCTGATATTGCCTTTCTATGCGGCTTTGGGCAAGTCACATTCCCTATCTAGGCATCCATATCCTAAAATGAGAATGCATAGCTTTAGAACATGAAGGGGCCTTAGAGATTCTCTAGTTCAACTCCCTCAGTTTAGAGATGAGGAAAACGCAGCACAGAGTGAAGCTAAGTAAGTGACTTTCCTCTCTGAGGTAGGATTAGAACCTGGGTCTTCCTGACTCCACATCCGGTGCTCTGGTTACTGTACTGAGCTACTACCTGGGCGTTAAGACTGGACAATTTCGAAGGCCCCTTCAGGTTCAGCATACTATGGGTTTAGCTGTCCACCATGCGTTTCAAAGCATTTTCAGAGTTCTGTGACTGCTCAACATTCTTTTGGATTGGCTAAAAGATGTCAATGCCTCAATAACTCTTTCTAGAAGGGTACAACAGATACATGTGGAATGACTTCAACCTGTTTAGTGTCCCCTGATAACTAAAGCAAAATATTAACAAAGAAAGAAATCTAGAGAACCTGAGTTGGAATATGGTTTTAAGGAATTCAATTCAGTCAATCAGGCCATTTGCTAAATATTCAATATTAATGGGGTTAGGTTCGAAAGAGAAGTAGAACGTGTTACACTACAGACTCCTATAATTATATTTTTAAAATATATCTTAGGACACAAACTAATGGAGATGGAAAGATAGAAAGGAGTTCAAAGACCATCTGGGCCCTCATCTTATCAATGAAGAAAATGTATTTCACGATTAAAGCAAAAAGGAGTGACCTTAGGGCATTTCACAGAACTTGCCTAGACTTCAGTGTCCTCTGAGGGCACCGGACAAGATGACTGCGAAGGGCCGTTCCATCTCACAGTGTCTACAACTATGACTCAAGAAAATGCTATTGGCCAACTCGGAAACTGATAAGAATGTTCCACCTCTCAAAACGAAAAGAGTAGAGACTTTTTTGAAAATATTGCAGGTGAAAACAAGTATTAGCAGCATTACTCAATAACAGAATGAGGTCTCCATAGAGTTAACTATGAAGCACAGAAATTCAAAGTTGGAAGGGGCCTCAGATACCACCTAGCACAGTTTTTACATGAGTAGAAATCTATCGAGTCTGCAACATCCCAAAAAAGCGATTATTGACCCTCAATATGGTGACTTCTACTGAGACAGAATTCATCACCTCCTGAAGCACAGGTCTAAATATTAATAAGATTTTCCTCACATCAAGCCAATATCTGCCTCCCTGCAACTTCGATGTGCAGCCTCTTGTACTGCCCTCTGGGGCCAATCAAGAACAAGGCTAATCATACCTCCTCCAGACAGCTCTTCAAACACTTGAAGATGGCAGTCATGCCTTACAAGTCTCTTAGGGGTAAATCTAGCACTATCCCTAGGTCCTTTTGCCCATGTTCCCATGATCTGGTCTCCAGTTTTCTCACCATCCTGGTGTTGTTCCTTAGGTTGTCTTTCAATTTGTTAATATCCCTCCTAAAACTCGGCACTCAAAATTGAAATATACACATGCACACAAACATGTAGGCATTTATGTACATAATACATATACAGGTATGTACACATATATATTCAAAAGGTGGTATGATTGGAGGCAAAGAACAAAGTATCTATGACCATTCTCATTTAGGACATACTGACTCTATGAATACAGCCTACAATCATGTCAGCTTTCCAAATATTAAGGAAAATAGCTGACATTTTTAAGGTTTTTAAATGCTTTCCATATACCATCTCAACCTAGCTGCCACATCAGACTTTTGGTGCCTATTGAATTTGCAGCCCATTAAGTCCCTGGAGTTTTACTATCAATGTACCTGTCCTCCAAGTTGCAGTTGTGAAGGATTTTTTTGAGACTAATTAATTGTAAGACTTCTACATTTATAACTCTTAGATTTTATCTTATTAGATTAAGTCCATCCTTCTAGCATTTCAATAGGTGAATGTCCAGAAATGATCTTTTAAAAAATTAAATATTGATCTTGCTTCCATAATTCTGACTGACCCCAGAACTAGTCATGGCTTAGAAAGGAGATTTCCAGCCTATTCCTTCAAATATTTGTGTCATACAATAATAGGCCAAGGAGTCAAAGCTATCATGAATACATACCCTAAGCACAGGGTTATGGAGTAAATAATATCTGGCAGGCAATGGATCTTTTCAAGCCAGTTCTAATGGAGTGATGAAAACCCCCCAGGTGATGTTTAGTCAATCATGCAAGTCCTTCTCATTCAAATTAGGCTTTGAAGCACATGAGGAGGAAAAGGTAACCTTCAGTTGGTCTCTCAGAATAATACTACCTGGAAGATGCTCTTGGTATCCACCACATTTTCTTCTGCCAGAATAAAACAAAGCTTGAGGAAAGGAAACCTAAAAGGCATTTGCTTGAAGAGCTGAACGAAAACTGTCTACAGCTGGGGAATTTCTTACCACCCGAAGATGTTCCACAGAACTATGAGATAGATGAGGACCCTCTTTTAGAAGTTTGCCTGTGAAGTTTACACATCCTTTTAGAATCACTATGACTAATCATTTTCTGCCCCAAGTGACTTGTTTTTTCTGTAGAGGAGTTCCTAACAAAAATATTTTTCAGCTAATAGTGAGAAGGACTGCCTTAAAAGCTCTTGCCTTTGTACTGTTAAACAGTCTGGAAAATTGCTTGACTAGGTCAGGAAGGCAAAAGATCCTGCAGGCAAATGTTGACTGTCAATCCCTACTGTTTCCTGGAATAATATAACAACCTGTTCCTGATCTCCTAAGGTCAATGGACTTCATGCTTCTTGGATTTTTTTATGGATCAATGGTTTATAAATAAAAATCCACAGAACAAACTGACAGTTCTGATGCCACAGAAGGGGCATCCCCCAAAGTGTATCATTTTGCTGCAAGAGGAGTTTCATATGTCCGAACTTTAGAATTCAAAAACTAAAAAGATGCCACTTACAAATACTAAGCAAACACAGCAGTTGACCTCCATGTGTGAAAGAGTCAAAAATACTTATACAGAAACTTTAAATTATACATATTTTATGAGGACCAAATGAGTTACGTAAAAGGTCCATCTGAATTCTCAAATGTAAAATCTTTTTATAGCGTCCAATAGCTTCATAACTTGAGGCTGCTCAACCAGTCCTACATGCAAACAGTGATGGATCACATATTAAAATAGTTTCTTTTGAAAAGGCCCAATCTCAGATATACTTCACATAGTACTTGTGTTTTAAGAGCTAAACATTCCCAAGCCCATTTATTTGACAGACGAAAAAAGAACTCAGCATATTCTTGACCTATAGAACAGCTGGTTTCTTATAATTAAGAGACAACGTGGAATGTGAACAAAATAGAAGAAATGCAAAAGATGGAAAAGAGCCATCTCGCTATTAATGAGCATGAAGTTGCTTTTTTAAAGTATCCAGAAAATGCTCGTAGAGAAAAAAAGCTCTTTTTGCTTATGGGATCCTAGAGGAAAGGCAGAAAGCTGTCCTATCCTATCTCGGCAGATTCACAAGAAATGACTATGCTGAGGAAAGAGTTGTTGTTTCCCTGTTAGCATTGTAAATAACTTCATTAAAGCCAGCATCTATGACCCAGGAAGCTTCCTAGAGGATGCTAACCCTCCTAGGAAAAGAGGTGAGCATGAAATAAACACTCACGATGAACAACAGTATGACCTAGCAATCTGAATCTAGAACTAGAGAAGGTGGTAAGTGTTTAATTCAACAGTAGTTGGAATTGGAAACTCGAGGGAAAAAAGAGTAATATTTTTTGACAAATCAGAGAATTGAAGTCTAAAAAAGACCTTCTTTTTTGCAAAGCAATGCAGATGATCATCTTCTAAATCTTTAGGTTGCTTTCTCAGCAGGACTTGTGAGGCAGCTCTGTATAAACTGAACACTCAGTAAATATTGTTGACTCACTACCTGAAAACACAGGAGATAGTTTTGAGGAGATGATGTTTCTGTGATTATCTGACAAATGAAACGTTCTGTTTTCACAGGCACTCCTGCAAACCGGTCCCATTAATTCCGTCCCTCATCCACCCTGTAACTTAAACACTGAGCTGCCATATTTTCAAATTGGAGGTTTCCCACCAACTCTTCATCATATGGTTCACGTCCCATCTATCCATCTGGGCATGCAGTCTTGCCATTTCCCCTGCCCTGCTGCCATGTAAAACATGGCACCTCCCTAACCATTCTCACCAGACTTCCAATATGTAAGAACAATTGCAATAAAAATTAACCTACTGTGCTTGGAAACTTCATCTGGAGCCAGAACAGCGTTCAATGGCAACTGTAGCCTACGATATCTAGCCAACTCAAGACCAAATTATACATTAAATTCCACAAGTATGTTGCCATCTTCCTGCCATCATAGGTGTACCTCACCATGTTCCACCTCTTCTGGGCACAATAATCAAATAAAAAAATGCTGATATTGGAAAGAGAATGGTCAAATGACTACTCGACAGATGAACTCATTATCCCTATGACTCATCAAACTCCTTTCTTTGGCCACCACTCACCCATATTTATAGTCTCTTCATGTCAACAACTAGAGAGCAGAGATCTTCTCCTTTAAAGAAAAATTGGACCCTCTAAGCTTAGCACCTTCAGAAGCCCTTCATATATTATTTTTCCTTCATTCGTTCATCCATTTATTATCTCTACTTTTTACTATCAAAAAAAGAGTCCAAAAAGGATGGTGTTAAATTAAGTCACCTCAGCCCTGGATTACATTTTCATTGCAAAGTATCAAAGCAAAAAATTAATGAAGAGTCATTACAGTAGTTATTTGGGGGAAAGATACTGAACTTTATTTACTTCTCTATGAATTTAATTTAACAAACCTTTATTAAGTTCCTACTATGTGCTAGGCAAATATGTGCTAGGGATACACAGCCCATCAAGAAATAGAAATCAATTGCATTCCTTGATTATTGGGTTTTTGGAACAAATATGGTTTAGAAAAAACAAAAGCACCTTATAGTCACTGAAAAAGACTCTTCTCTAAATTTTGTCAACACTTTGGGGTAAATAAAACTTTTATGATGCCTGTTGTTTACATTTTCATATTTCAACACTTTCCCTTTACCACCACTGACTAAAGAAATTTTGTTTAATCTTTACTGTTTTGTTTAAAGTATTGATGTTATCTATGTCAGCTGGAAAGCTTTCCTTTAACTTAATGCCACTGGTTTGGCTTCCACTGTGGAGCTGTTGAGAAATGAAAACTTTTCCATGGGTGGGAGCCGTGAGGTCAATGAGACACATGGTAGCATTCATTAGGAGGACCGATGAGCCATGAGTTCAACTCAAAGAGATTTTTTTTTAATGTTCATAGAATGGATGAATGGCTAACAATTAAAGGAAAAATAGAATCTATTTAAGGGGGAGGGATCAATCATCTGTCTCCAAAAGACCATGACAAGCTCCTGCCCACCAATTTTTGCAAAGAGCTAAAAGAAAGCAAAAGAGAAAATCAATCTCTTCAGTCCCCATTTCTTACATCTCCCTCATCTATAGCAATCTTGTTATTTCTACAATGTCTAGTCACAGACAGGAAAACAAATTGGGCAACTTCGATAAAGACAGTCCCTCTCAAAGAAGGGATGTTCTTAATTGCCGAGGGGGCAGCTAAAGGGACTTTCTTTCTTGGATTTATCTGTAGAAAGATGGCAAAAATCCCAGGTCTGGCTTTCCTGCTGCCTAAATAACAACTACCTGCTTCCATCCAGGAAGGTCTCACTGCATTGCTTTTGGCTGCTACGTAAAAGCCAGAGGCACGTTTGACAGACCTTCCCCTCCCCCACGCAGGAGTGCTCCATGCTGACTTCTCTCCTCTAACTGCTTTGCAATGTGCCAAAAGGCTGACATAACTAATTCAATTAAAAGTATAGGAAGCTCTATCTATCAGCACTCTGAGCCTCCTTAATGATAAAATTATATAGTTCAGTTATTTAAGACATACTAGATCAATACACAGCACAACAGAACAGGCAATAATCGATGGAACGAACAGCAGGGAGAAAGCAGAAGCCAATGAATCAAGTGCTGGCTGGACCAGCAACCAGGGCTACCACTCCGAGTTCCAAAAGTAAGTAACTCTGGGTTACTATTTGGAGAACCCAGTAAAATCATAAATCTCTCCCAATCCTCACTCCCTCCAAAACTCTGGGCAAAAAAAAATCTGTATTATTCTATTTCTAATAACAGGCCATTTGCCAAAGTTGGAATTAGGCAAACTCTTTGAAATGACCCTGACAAAGACAAAAACAGCAAAGAACAAGTTCATCAGGCCAATTTCTAAGGAGTAATAAGAAAAACTCATCAGTCAAGAGGAAAAACAGTGATCTCAAAAAAAAAGAAAAGAAAAAAACCCAGAAGAAAAGCAAAGGATGCATCTTCCAGAAGCAGTGGGGGAGGAGACAGAGAAACATGAAAAGTCGTAGACTTGGATGCTGGCTTACATTCCTAAAGAAAGAAACATCAGATATTTTGACTAAATAAAAGACTATCACTCAAAAAATAAGATAAGGCTACATAATTAGAGAAGGAGCAACTCATTCAAAATCAAGAACTATGACCTAAAACCAGAGACAAAGCCAATCATAAAAAAGATATTGTATATTTGACCAGAGGAAGGTGCTTTGACACATACGAATATTAAGCGTCTGAAACATTTTAAAATAATCTTTCATATGACTTTAAAATATCACAAGTGAAACAAGAGGTGAGAAGACCAGCATGAAAGTATAGAAACACTTTGGATCAGATTTCGATTGAAAATGGATGGTTAAATCCATGTTTGTGTTCATGGGTAACTAAACGTGAAATGGCTTCTCAGGTAAGCTAAGTGAGATAAATCAGAAATGATTCGAGGAATACTATTCCGGCAGCTTAAAAACCTATGGTACAAATGGCAAAGGATCTTTTCTTTTCCAAATGGAAAGTTAAGTAAATATTTGGATTACTCTATGATTATGAAAATAGATAGGAACAACTATTTTTGATCTTCCACCAAATACATCAGCATGAGCAATGAAACGCACAAGATGTAGTGACCTGTGTTCTCCTCTAAAGAAGGCCCAGCAGCCGGGAGAGGAGAAATTTAGCTTGTCTGCATTCCCCTCTGGCTGTCTTGGCTCTCTGTCAAACTGAATGCAAATTGGCAAGACCCGCTCTGCATTATGTTGTGAGAGTTTTATCAGTCCGGGCGTCTATCCCTAGTGCATCTCAGCTTCAAAGGAAATGCGTCCTTGGCTACTAGTTGTCAGAAGCTGAGCTTGATAACTTCAAAGGATTGGAGGAAGGAAGGAAGAGCTCCCCTCATTGCTGAGCCATGCTGAATTATAGTAAGGCGGGTAGGAGTTAGCCCCCAACTGGGCTGGCCCTGTCCACCTTTCCCTAAAGTAAAATAGAAATCCACAGAAAAATCTCAACAAATTGTCACAAGAAATATCAGGTTCCATACAGTAAGTGAGGAGATGAGAGAATTCTAGGGATGGGGGAAAAATCCCAAAACTGGAGAATGGTAAAATGGAGATCAACATTCTTAAGTTTGAGCATTTCACTGAAAATGACGGCATAAAAGCCCCTTCCTTCTGTTGATTATGCTTGATTTAAGCTGTATGTATATTGTTTGTACATAGCTGTTAGGATGTTACCTACACCATCAGACTAGAACTTCCTGAGAGCAGGGACTGTGTTTGCCTTCCTCACACTGCCCACTATGCAGTAAGCACTTAATGTTTGCTGACTTGTGACCAAAACCGTTCTGGAAATCTCAGTGGCATTAAAATTTGAGATTCTCATGCCTGGGATTAAGGAAGAAATAAAGAGATAGAAAGGTAGAGGGGCTAAAGACCCGACCTCAGAACCAGTGCCTACCAAAGGGGAGCATTTGATTCATTTTGTTTGTAACCCCAGTGCATAGAGCAGTGCTTGGCACACAGTGGGTCCTTAACAAATTCTTATTGACTGACTGACAGGTTGATTGCATGAATGAATGAATAAGACCCATGTTCAATTTCTCCCAGTTGCTGACACTTGTGGCTGCATAACCCTGGGTAAGTCATTTACCTTCTTAGAATCCCTCGGTACCTCCCTAAGACAGTCAGGAAAAGAAGCAGCTACTGAACTGAATTATGAAAGGGAGATTGGTACCCCAGGAGCTCCCTACACAAATAAAACTATAGGTGTTGTATGAGAAGGAAAAGAAAGAAGAGGAGGAAAGAAGGGAGGAAAGAAGGGAGGGAGGGAAGGAGGGAAGGAAGGAAGGAAGGAAGGAAGGAAGGAAGGAAGGGAAGGACAGAATGAAGGTGGGAAGGAAGGGAGGGAGGGAAGGAGAGAAGGAAGGGAAGGAAGGAAGGAAGGAAGGAAGGAAGGAAGGAAGGAAGGAAGGAAGGAGGGAAGGAAGGAAGGGAAGGACAGAATGAAGGCGGGAAGGAAGGGAGGGAGGGAAGGAGAGAAGGAAGGAAAGGAGTAAAGGAAGGAAGGAAGGAAGGAAAGAAGGAAGGAAGAAGGAAGGACAGATGGGAGGGAGGATGAACAGAGGGAGGGAAGGAGGGAGGGAGGGAGGAAGGAAGGTGGATAAAAATTCAGCTGCTGCAAAGTCTTTCATTCCATGAAGAAAACACCAATAGCAACAGATCCTCTCACCCTTTAAAGGAACCACACAGAGGCACAATACCTAGCTTTTTAAGGTCAGACCAAAATCTTCTCTTTTAAATACTTCTCCTCTACTCCACCTTTCCTGCCAAGTGCTACTTCTTGCTCTCTGGTTGTGAAGTAAATGTTTAAGGATTAAAACATATTAGACTGGAAACAGTTACACTGGGGACAGCTAGGTGGCATAGTTAGAACACTGGACCCAGAATCAAAGAACTGAGTTCAAATCCAGCCTCAGATACTACTGGTCAACATCTCTTAACCTCCCTTTGTCTGTCTCAGTTTTCTCACCTGTGAAATGGAGATAAAAATAGCACCCACCTCCCAGGGTTGCTGTGAAGGTAAAATGAGATAATATTTATGAAAAAGGGCTATATAAGTGCTATTTTTATGTCTATTGATCAAAAAACTACATTTCTCTACTTCCAATGAACCACCAAAATGCTTGGGAAATGATCAAATTACATGTTTCACATTCACAATTATTTAAAGCAGTGCAGTAAACACAGCTATCATGCTCCCAAGATGATTACATTTTGAAATCTGCCTTAGAATTTCCCAATGAGAACACCATTCATCCCATTTCTCTCTTGTGAAAGAAAATAAAGTTTGGAAATTATTCACTAACAATTAAATGTTAAACAAAATGCAAAATCTGGTCTCCAGAGGTAGACATTCAGAGCTTGTGATTGCAGTGAAATGTTGTACTGTCGTCAGAAGCAGATGAACAAACTATTCATCAAGGAGGCTTTGAAGAATAACTCATCTTTGCAAAATATGTGAAAACAGCAAAATTCAGTATGTGGTCTAGACAGTCAGAAAACACCCCAAAGACTGAAGAGCCCAGACAGTCAAACAGACTTCAGCATACCTCCTACGAAGAGCAGACCTGACAGAGAACCTCAAGCTACTTCCCAGCAAGTATCTACAAGCCAGTCTGACCAACAGGCAGGATCAATAGAGTTTAAAAAGCAAAACTCAGTTAAGCAATTTAAAAAATTCCATTGGATAGCTTGATTACCTTGAAGAATTCAAACCAAAACCAGTAATCTGCTTATATGTTTGTCAAACTGGGTATTTGCAGGAGCGATCACTCCATCAGGATTTATGAAGCTGTGCTAGATCTTTGAGATAATAAAGGAAAATAATGGGAAAAGTCCCTGTGTTCCAAGAGCTCACATTGCATAGGGAGGGAAAAGACATCCACAAATAAGGACATAGAAGACAGACGCAGATGGGTGTGATTTTCGGAAGGAGACGTGAACCGTGAAGTGGATCCTGAAAGGCTTCATGGAGAGCCCAGGCTTTAATGCAGTGTTAAAGAAAACCAGGGCACTGAGGGAAGATGCCACTCTAGGTGGGTGACAAGGAGTGGAGATGGGATAGAGAGTGCTGCATTTGACAAACGGTAAGAGGGTCAGCTGGGCTGGACCGAAGAATGCATGAAGCTGAGTCATATTTAATAAGCTTGAAGAGGTACATTGGCTCTGGCTTGTGAAGGGTTTTAAAGGCCAAATAGAGGACTTTCCATCTGATGCTGGAAGCAATCAAGAACCACTTGAGATGACATAACCATTTTTGCATATCGTGGACCTTGCTGTCATCCTGGCAAAATTGAAGAAGCTCCAGTGCTTAGTTAGAGCGCTCAGCCCGGGGCAAAGAGACCCGAGTTCAAATCAGGCCTCACACCCTTAATAGCTGTGTGAACCTCGGCAAGTCATTCACTTCTTTTTGCCTCAGTTTCTTCATCTGTACAACAGGGATCATAATAGCACCTACCTTCCAAAGTTTTTCTGAGAAAAGCCAATGGAAAATAACCATTTAGTAAGTGCCTACTATGCTCCAGGCACTATGCTACGTGCTAAATAATAAAATGAGATAAATTTACAAACCTTAAGCTTCTCTATGCACAATCTAGTGATCATTAATTTGTTGTATTTATTATCAGAACAATGCTTTTAAATGCATGAAATAAAACACATAGGATTACAAAGGAAACCAATTATATTGAAATATAGTTATTAATATCTCTGTTTAAAAGTTCATGGAAGATGGGGTAAGAACATCAGCACTAAACCTGCTGTGACAGGAGAGTGGCATGATTAGACCAGTAGTGGTGGTGGTGGTGGAGGACGAGGAGGAGGAAAAAAAGAAGAAGGCGGCTTATACAGTGCTTTCTCTGTGCCAGGTACTGGGCTACGTGCTTTACAATTATTATCTCATTTGAGCCTCACAACAACCCTAGGAAGGCAGCTGTGTGGGGGATAGACTGGACAGAGGAGAGGTTGAAGGCTGGGAGACCAACTAGAATGCTATTAGAATGGATCAGACAAAACATGATGAGGAACTCTAAGAACTCAGCTGGTGCCTGGCTCTTTATTCAAAAGTGGCAAATGATCTAAGTTTCTTAACATACCTGTTTCCCCTCACCAAAAACTCTGATCAGAAACAACCAATACAACACACAGTATGGGCTGGCTCAGAAGAGACACACTGAGAACAGTCACAGAGAAAAACATTATTAAATTTCCAGGATATGACAAACAGCAAAGAAGAATTTGCTCATGGCCATCCCTACCCTGCTGTATGTTGTCAAATCCAGGTTTTCAATTTCTAGGTTTATAATCCAATTTCAGTGGCTCAAAACTATGAGTGGTGAGATGACAACTTCAGTTAATCAACAAATGTTTATTAGGTGCCTACAAAGTACCAGGCACTTTTCCGAAAAAGGAATGGTGCCTGGAACTCTGCTGATTAAAAAAACAAAGATACAGAGACAAATGGATTTATGAGGAAAATTTAAAGGAATCTGGCTTTGATTATTTTTGTTTGCCTTTTGTCTTGAAGAAAAGATTGCTATTTTATTCACTGAGCAATTTTAAAAGGAGATTTTATATTAAAAAGGCTGATTAATAACATATCATCCTCAGAAGTGAGCAAAAGGGCATCAGAGAAATAACAAGGAGTCATGTAATTCTAGAACAGGCAACCACTGGAAGCCAATGAACCTCGGTGATGAGGATATGAAAAATTAGGACACGCAGCTACAGATGTTCTTAGGTGGGTTTGGGGTGATATGTCCTTTAGCAATAGAAAACCTTGATGTCATTGCACTCCAAGGGGGATCTGGATACCTATAAGTTTCTTGTGGATGTTGAGAAGTGAAAGGAAGAAATGTCTATTCTTTTCAGGATATGTCCATATGCAGAGAAGCAGAAACATTGCCATGTCGAAGCTAGGAAAAGAGGGCTGTACTTGGAGGCACAAGCAAGGGACACTCACTGTCACTTGCAACAATTAACATATGGCTCTCATATCTCTGAGCTCCCTTTCGTTACACTCATTAGTAAATGAGTAAATTAGTTAATGCTTTAACAACTGAAGGAGATAATCTGTAAAAAGAAATTTGTAAAACTTAAAGAGCTCTGTTATTCCACCAGCGCCTAGCACATAGGAGGCACTCAATAAATGTTTACTGATTGATTCTACCTCCAGTTTTCATAAAGAGGAAGCAGAGCTGGATTTGGAATCTAACTTCCAGGATGCTCTGCCACGTGGCCAAAGCCATGTGTGGCCTTGTCCAAGTCAATTTACCTCTATGGGCCTTGATCCCACAGAATCGGAGAGTTGGAAGTGTTCTCAGTAGCCGTATAATCCAACCTCAACATGAACAGAATCATCAGGATAACAGCAGACACGTGGGAGTCGAACCTCGGCCTGAATATCATTTCCTCTGTAAAATGAGAGGTTTCGACTACTAAGGCCTTCCCAGCTCTAGCTGTATAATCCTATGATCTCGCCAAGCCAAATGCCATGGTCTATGGAGGCAAAGGCTGAATCAGCAGAGAACTCAAACCTCATGATTTGGGCCAAATGGACCATTCAGCCAGTTGATGAACATGTAGACTGAACCATAATTCAATTCACCAGCTTCCTTTAAGAATAATTTCTTCAACACTACACCTGAGCTTCTAAAAGGCACACGTGACCTTTGGAGCATGAATGCAGACATAGGTCTGGGTAACTGACAAGATGCCCAACTAATGCACCATGTTGTTAAAGTAAATTGCTTTGATTCTCTGAGCCTCGATTCCCTCATCTGTAAAATCAAATTAAGAATAATGATTATCATGATAATAGGCGAATTCTAGTTTTTTCGCAGTCATAAGCCTGTACGAGAGTCTGAAAACTTAAGATAGGAAAATTCAGTATGTTTTTCTATATAATAAAGTTAATGTGGAAGTTATATTAAACTCCCAAACTGGGAATATGTGAAATTGAATCAAGAAATTGGTTTCCGTGTATTCAAAAATGAGATACATTTTTAAATGTTATCCAAGAATACTTTAAGGAATGGTCTATCATAAATTGATGTTGGGCCTTAAATGGAAGGTAATTTGGTAGTAGACATACACGACTTAAAGGATATCAGCTAATGCAAAGAGTACCATAGACGCCATAAAATTTGAAACAAGATATATATTTTGCACTCATTTAGTTTATTTTATATTGTTTAGATAACTACATTTTAATATGGAAAATTAGCAAAATGGAAGTTTCTCATAACTTTAAAATATGATTGGTATCAATTATACAAAAATAGAATTTAAAACATAACATTTTATACTTGAGTTATCATGAAATAGGTTGTTATAATTAATGTTGCTACAGTCAAAGAGTAGTCTGTACTTTCTCGAAATCCTGGCAGCATTTTTACCTGTCACAAATATATCTGTCATTTATGACAGAAGTACAAATTAGCCATTGTGATGGTTTTTAACTAAATGTACACAAGCATTTTAACTAAATAAAAACAACCAGAGAAGAATATATCTGGAATGCATTTTTAAGGATCTTTTCCCCCCATAAGTGCATAGGATTCATAAATGAATATAACAGGGAGAGAGTGCAAATCATTATAAGGCAGTTTAATCAACAGGTATTGAAATTTTCACATCATTCAGTATGGTACACAATTACCACACATTTTCAGCGCCATTTTTTTGCTTCCAAAATTATTTATTAGTATATGGAGGGTTAAAAACAATCCTAGCAGATTCTGGTTCGAATTTTGTCAAGAGCTAGCTATCCCATCTCGGACTACGGTCTCATGACAATGAGTCAAAGACAAAATAATTCTGGCTCTCATTTTCCTTATCTTTAAAATCAGGAGAATGAACTTGTTTACTTCCATGGGCTCTCCTAATTTTAGAATCCTAAGGGCTTTCCAAAATTAGGATTTTATAATCTTATGTGTAAGAATGAAAGTGATAATAATTCTAAAATGAATCGAAAAATGAATGGATGGGATACCTAAAACACGGGAATAGTTAGGATGGTTAGGAAAGGAAAGTGAGTGTGTGTGTGTGTGTGTGTGTGTGTGTATGCATTGCGCCTGTGTACGTGTGTGCACATGTATGTGCACGTGTAAGAGGGCATGTACATGTGTTCCAGTTTTGTCTCAATATTCTGAAGCTTTCTCTCCAATCTAACCTTACATAATTTTTCCAACTGTCCTGATTAACCAACTCATTCCAAACTTTTGCTTTTACTTTAATAATAAAGAAACTCAAATCTCCACCTAACGACTCGAACTGGAATTTTGTTTTTCCTCCTCCATTGGGCGCCTCCATAATCTGCAGTAGGTGGTTGAAGCTATTAACTAAGGCAAACAATCAATAATAAAGCATGAGGAATTATGACTAACTGAGAGGCAGCTCTAGTGGAATTCATGGAAAGTTCTATTCTGGAGTGCTTTTACAATAAATGTGACGGCATGACTTTAAGTAATTACTGTAATTCGAATAGAGTGTTGCTAAGCTGTCGTCCTACCGCTCTAATGACTACACGAGGCTCATTTTTAATGAGCATATTAGAAATGTTTGTACATCACTAGATGCTGCAAAAATGATTCATAACAGTGTTCTCTCAAGGAGGCTGGACATACTCTCTGATCTTGTTTGCATTAGATTTTACTTAGCAAACCCTTTCTTCACAGAGAGTACAAAGGTAAACTTTATCACTAATTTAGGAAGCTGAATTACCAAATGCCAAATTTGTATTATTTCAAAATGATGCATTAATAATTAATTCTGGTAGATATTTCCATTAAGAATGAAATGCCCTTCTCTAAATGTAGCGTGTAATCAGCATATCCTTAAAACAAAGTTAGCAAGGCAAAGAAACAAGGATTTATTTATTTGCCAGGCACTGTGCTAAGGGAAGTGGGAAGGTCATCAGGCCTTCCATACTAGGAAAGGTAGCAATCTGTCCTACAGGGAGGATCAGGAACAAGTAGTCTTCGTGTCATGATTTGAACACGCCCCACAATGGAACACGCCCTCCTTTCATGGTAAGAACAATAAAGATGCCTAAGGTTCGTATGGTATCCAAAATGCTTTCTTAACCACGGGCCTGTGAAGTGAGATTACCAGTATTGTGCGACTGCTTTTACCCTTGAAGTGTTTGAGATCTGCCATCACAACAAAACTCACGTATGGCCCTTTAGAGTTTACCAAGTACTTTCTCTTACAACAACTTAGTGGTCCATTAACTGTATTTAGATGCGTAGGTCGCTAGAGATACATAGACAGATATAGAGCATTCTAGAGATATGCTCTGGGGAAAGAGAAACTATATCTTAACTAAACTTTGCATCACCCTCTATTCTTATGCCAGTACTCTATCGTTGGTAGATGATTAAATGTTTACTGAATTTAAAAGAAATTAAGAAAATGAGACCAAGACTAGTGATTTCACACACTCAGGGCTCTAGAACAACAACTCAAACCTAGGCCTTCTGATTCCCAAGTCTAAAGTGCCCAGCCAGGTCATTTAACTGCGTGTCAGGGAGGGGTTATATTATTTATCAGAAAGTTCTTCCTAAAACTGTGCTGAAATCTCCCAACTTGTAAAAAAATACCAATTCATCCATCCCATGTTCTGTTGATACACTAAATAAATCTAACCTGTTTTCCACATGATAACACTGATTCTATCTCTATCATGCCCTTCCCTGCCAAAACATCTCTTCCTCAGTCTACAAAGTTCCAGTTGCTTGAATTCTTTTTCCTAGGAAATGGGTCCCAGGTCCCATAGCCTTGTTGTCAATCTCTCCGGGACACACTCCAGTATACCCTGGTACCCATGCTTCTTAAAATGAGGGGGCCAGAACTGAGGGCACTCCTTCAGACGGCATCTGGCCAGTGGAGCAGCTAGTGGCACTCAAGTTTATTCCTCGTCCAGGACTTAAAATTTCTACGGATATGGCCAAAGCTTACTTAACTTTTGAAGAGCCTACATACTTACACACTACATACTGATCTCACCAGTAACAGAAATATCCAGGTATTTGTTCAAATGTTTCAAAAGACCGACTCTTAAGCAGTTTTCCCCTCTCCCATATGAACAGCTTAGATATGAAAGCATGCAAACAAAAAATAACCCCAAAACTCTCTCTAGGTTTGAACTTCATATTTACAGTGGCTGTGGCACCTGGGGAGAATACAGGCCAGGGAGGTAAGGAATCACAGAGGGGCCACTATCTGTATCTCTGGAGGGAACTCAAGCAAGATAAGAAAGTGGCCCTGTACCTCTTCACTGTTACGGTGCTCAGTTCCTTCATACCTAAGTCTGATCTATCTTTTCTAATATAAAACAAAGTCAATAAGACCATGAGTTTATATCAAGTCTCTTTTTTGCCTTCCTACTAGTTCTGAACGTAGAAGAAAAAAAAGATAAAGAGGAGGGTTAGAGAGACCTTTTAAATGAGCCAAGCATTTTTTAAAGAAATCTTAATTTGTTCTGGCTTTAGTTTTGCAGATACCATTCTTACAGGTTTGAGTCATTCTTTTCTATTCATCCTTGCTTATTCAAATTTTCTTATATGCTTAAAATGATCCTTCATGTAGCTTCTTATAATCCTTTTCCTGATTCTGAGCTCAGTCACCTGGTTTTCTTCCTTTCCCACCCCCACCATTTTCTTCCTCATTAGAATCATTTCTGATCATATCTTCAGAGGTTTGCTCAAGAGTTGTCCATCTCTATAAAGCCAATTTCCCTTTTATTACAATGACAGCTAACATTTACATAATGCTTTAAGGTTCACAAAAGTGCTTTTAAAACAATATTAGTCATTACTTACTGGAGAATGCACATCTTTGATTTTTAAAAATCTGCTTTCTGAATGAAGCTTAAAATTTATTCTCAGCCTGGGGTTCTTTTCTTGCTTATTTATTTGGAATTCTGAAATAATATGACCACTTCCTCCATTGGAAGAATCCTATCACCTTCACTTTTCCCACAAGTTCTTACTGGTTAATGGGAAGTGAGTCCAAATACAGTCTCCCCAATCACCTCCTTAGTATGCTGAGGTACTCAGCATCAAGGTTACTTAATAATTTATAGGGTACTAGGCTTTCTCTTTTTTTGAAATGCAGTGGCCTAGAAAGTTAAAATCCACCCATTTTCCATCTGTACCATTAAGTCACCTACATTAAGAAAGCTCGTCTGTGTTTGCTTTTGATGAGGGGTTCTATGGGTTATCCACACAATTGTACCATTCACTTCTTTTTCTCATATCCTTATCCAAATGTTCTCTACTGTACTTCAAACTTGAAATAAAAATTTCAAAAAAGGTTAATGAATTTTCACACACACACACAAGAACACACGTGATGTGTGTTATTCTATCAGCCTCTCCAACGCATTATTTCTCTTAAACATCATCACCTTCATTTCCCATCTTCCAATGATTACTTTTACTAAATATACATACATCTGGCAAACCCGATCAGGCCAGCGGATGTCCAGAACTGACCTTATGGAAAACAGATATCTAGATGACTAATTAAAATGTTCAGTTAAATTCACTGTCTCTCTGTGTTTTCTGTATGTTGTAGTAAATAACAGCAACAGACTTGCAGTTTTCCCACTGACACTGTGAGCAATATAATTAGAATTCACCCGAGCCCTGTTACCAGGTAGATCAGCAGTGTGATCCATTCTACAGGACACATACAGTATGTACTTAGAGCTACTTGCACCCTATTCTAGTCACAACTGCTATTATTTATTTCAGCTTTTCTCAAAATCAGCCATCAACGGTTATTTTTTCTTTCATATAGCTTTCTAGAATATTTGTCACCTTCTAATGTTTGAATACATTTTACATGGATTTGTACTATTTCAGTAAATTGTAAATTCCAAAACATGCAATTATAAAATCATAGCATTGATATCATTTTAATCTCTGCAACAATGCAAAGACTGAGAAATTCATGCTTTTTAAAATTATGTTTCGTTCTACATCCTAATGTACATTTCAACTGGTAAAATTATTCCTTCAGTTATTACCCATATTCCCTGCAGTGGAAGAAGAGGTGATAGTTTAACCTTTTCCCAAGTCAAAGGAGCATGAAATGAATTTGTTGTCTAATACCTTTTTTTTTTAATTTGGCATTAAAACTCCAATTAGAAAAAAAATGCCAATTGGTGAGGAGGAACTTAGCCTAATGTCAGCAGAAAGGTTTCCAATGGCTTTGTGACCTATAAGAAAGCCAGTGGATCAGTGGGCTGGATAAAATGTCATCACAACAGCTTTTATAGTCTCCTGTATACACATACACACATATATATACACATGTACATATGTATATGCACACATATGCATGTATGTGCATATATGTATACATTTATGTATATAGTCCATTTTATAAAATAGACAAGTTCCCAAAAATCCTTATCAATTAAATAACCTTTTAAAAAATAAGGGATACTCATTATTTAAAATAATACTTAAGGACATGAAGGGAATTTTGGGAATCTTGCTAATTCTTGCCTTATGTGACCTAAAGCAAAATCACTTTATCTCTCAGTGGTTCATGTAAGCTTCAGGGCCCATAAGATGCAGAACAGTCTCAGGTTTTGCATGATCAAGGTTAGAAATTCTCCAGACCAATGAAATCACAGTTTCAGATGACACAGATACATAGATGCATAGATGAGATCAAATAAATATATGACAGCAGAGGAATTTTCTGCTTAATACTTTTATATTCATATATTCATACGTTGAGTTGCTTAGAGTGGATGTCTTTGCTCAGTTTATGACTATGTCATGATAAAAATGGTGTCATAAATAGCAAAAGTTTATAATAATGAAAAAAATCCAATATTGGGTCAGGGGATCATTTCCGATGGGCAGCTTTACATTACAAAAGGCTCCACTCATCTGAGCAAAGGAATGAGATAATCAGACCCAAAATGGTTTCTTCAGAATGCCCACGGTTCTCCAGCAGACTCCTGAGGGTCTCTGTTAGTTCTCGGGAGGCTCTCTGTCAGTGCCCACTTCCTAAAGAAATATTGGTTAATGTAAAGCAGTATTTATCAGAGAGAGCTCTCATCAGCCACTTCACACTAATTTCAACTCTACTGTTTCCCCAACTCCAATTTTGTATTTGACCTACTTTGTTAGCCAGCCCATCCATCTGAAGAGCTCCTTTTTTTAAAAAAAAAAAGTTGTCTGTAGTTAATAAATGTTCCATCAGTTTAGGAGGTTTTCCTTGTCTCATTTTCAGCCAATGAAAGATTTTAGAATATTGAATGATCCGAGATATCTGAGCCAATTATCTTTTGAGTGCACTAAGAGGAAGGATGACTTCTAGTTGTAAGTTATCAGTCAAGAGTAGATTTCAAACACTGATTATGTCAGGGTTTAGGCAGAAAAATTGAAAATGATAAAAAAGTGCCAGTTTTTTTAAGCTTTAATCTGCTGTATTTTCCTTTGTGAATTTTACTCTTCGCTACTAACTCCAGGTGCTGCTTTTCTTATATGGGAACTGTCAGGGATTAAAAACTTATCAGAAGTCTTGAAAACACACACATAGAGGACCAAGACCCCAAACCTCTACAGACAGACAAGATGGGCAACACTCTAAGTGCACTGACTTGCACATAAGTGGAGTTTAATAAAAGGAAGATAACCTATCGTGCTAACAAACTCACAGGTGTGAATAATGATGATTAAACTCTGGGGGTGCTGTTCAGTTAGGGAGAAATAGATGATGTCAGGCTTGTCTTCTCAAAAACTGCAATGTAATAGACTTGGAGCCAAACTAACTCTGTTGCTTGTTGGCCAAAGATACTTAAATATAAGCACGCGTTTTGCTGAGATTGAATACTCTAAAGCAGATACACAATGTATGATGTCATTTAATGGCAATTTCCTGGGCTGCTAGCTAGGATGTCCACCTGGTCTTAAATAAACCGGGAATGGACATGAGCAATGGTCCACGGCTCCCTGGTACCCTTGACGGAGAGACTTTTATAAAAGCACCATATTCTCTAGGTAGCCAAGGAGCCCTAGCTCAAAGACCTTCAACGTGCACCAGCCCAAGGATGGTCTAAGTGAGGGCTAATGGCCAAGGCAAACATTGGGGGATGTCTTTCCACTGCCAGACAAATGTCTTGTTTCTCAGGTTGCACAACAGGCTAGTTTGCCCAGAGGTCAAGCTGAATCATCAATATGCAACATGATCTGTCAGAAGCTGAAGAAGGAGTTCGTGTCCGTGTCATATCCCTGTCACTAAGTCATGCCATGAGGTGCCATATTTATTCCCATCCCAGAAATATTGAACCCCAAAAGCAAACAGCTACATTGCTTACTACAGAAACATGAGTTTTTAAATGGAAACCTCCACTGGGGAAAATGTTGTGAACATCAAAAAGCATTTAATCTGAGGTGGGAAGAAATATCTCTTTGCTATATATTCAGGATAGTTGAGATGATGGGAAGTAAGATGAAATGATTCAACTTCTAAAGTTTCCTCTACTTTTATGGTCTTTGATTTAAAGGAGAATTATCATTACATATAATTAAATTACTAAATTACACAGAAGAAATGTAAGACAGAGGTATTAAGGAAAAATTATCCCTATCAAATATGTGATAAAGGCAAAATTCAGCTAAAATCTTTCTAGGAAACAGGGTTTGTACAACATCAAAAATGCAAGTCAATCTCTTCCTGAGGGCTAAGCAGTTGTATTTTCAAATGAATAAAATCCCAAATTACTAACATATTTCTGTCTCTGGGAAGTAAGTCTTTAAGAAACTTTTCCAAAAATGGACATATCTTTAATTTGCCTTCTTGCAATATGAAGGACCACTGTATATAGATCCTGCCCTGGTAACATTCATTTCAGAAATATTTCCATGGGCTACTTATTTGCCCAATTCTACAGGTAGAATGATGAACACTTTAACGTCTGTGTTACATGATCTCATCAGTCAATATTAGAGGTTTATCTAGAGAGAGATAGAAAGACAAGAGACAGAGAAAGACAGACAGAGGGGAGAGAGACACACAGAGAGAGGGAGAGAGACAGAGAGACAGAGAGAGAGAGAGAGAGAGAGAGAGAGAGAGAGAGAGAGAGAGAGAGAGAGAGAGAGAGAGAAACAGGAAAGAGCTGGGTTCAAGTTCAGCAGTTGACATACAGTGACTATATGACCTTGGATAAGCAGAGTATCTACTGACTGACATATCTGGGGAAGAACTGTCCTCATGTGAAGATATTATTCTCTCAAGGGATGAAACCACAGTTCTGAATATAAACGGATCAACGCATGAAAATTGTAAGGTATTAAAAGTGCTTTACACACCTTAAGTGTTCATTATTACTAATATAGTTTTTTATGATGCAAAACTAAAAAAAGGAAACAGAAAAACTGAAGGACCTTCAGAGGTCAACGAATGAATCTCATTTGTCCTCCAGCTGAATTGTCCCTTGAATGCATGGAGATTGCACACGTGTAATATATGTTCATGTTAACACAGAAAACATGGATATCCTATATCAGAGTGTGCATACATTGCACATTGTCCATTGAATCAAGTACATGTATTATCCATGACTTTTCAGTAAAGATCAGATGAGGGAAAACCAGGGGTATTCGCTTGGTGCTTCTAAAGATTCCTCGGCTTTTCTGTTCAAGGTTTTCTTTAGCATCTGCTTATCAAAGCGATTTTAATAGTGCCTGCCATTTATAGAGCACTCTAAGGTCAGCCAAGTGCACCTCACTTGATCCTTCCAACACCACGAGATAGAAATGCTGCAGTTGTGATCATTTCCATCTCACCGATGAGGAAACGAAAGGCAGAGAGAGAACAAGTGCCCTCCAGGGATCACACAGGTGTTAACTGTGGAAAACAGGTTTTGAATCCAGGTCTCCTTACTCCAAAGTTTGCAGCTGCTCTACCTGATCATGCAATCCACGCAGTTTTGGAAACATCAGTGGACGTGTGTGGGTGCACATGCATGCCCACACACACACACACACACACACACACACACACACACACATGCGTGCGCGCATCCACATTATGTGTTGGAAAACTACAATTAAGCTTGCTTCAAATCAATCATAGAGTTCAATGAAAAAGCAATATGCTAACATGTTGTTAAGCTTCAAATGACTAATTATTTGGAACAGATCCTTCTAGCTGTTTTGCCTGGTGTTCTAGCACATGTTCAAAACGTCAATGCATGAGATGTTGACCTTACGGCTATTATGGGGTAATGTCTCATGATGTGATGCATCAGAGGAATCATGGGCTTAGATCTAGGAGGAGCCCTAGGGGTCATGTGGTCTAACACCCTCATTTTTAGATGAGGAAATTGAAGCACAGAGAGGTAAACTGACTTGATTCAGGTCTCACAGGAAGAATGAAAAAGAGCCATTTGTCTCAAACTAAACTGTCTATTGCTACTGAGAATTCCTAGATCTGTTCTAACGTAATATATAAAAAAACTGCTTTTCAATAGATGTCCAGACTGTTTTTCTCTTACAGTTTTGGAACTCTGTTAGCTTCCTCAAGAGGATCTCAGCGTAAGGAAATAAGAGGCTTTGTCTAAATCTGTAAGGAGGGAGACACTGCCCAGTAGGAAAGGTAACAGATTAGTGATGGTGATAGTATAAATCCTCTGTAAATCCTTGACCAGAGAAATGCCAAACCAGGTCCCTGGATGCTTCTACTCCTTCACTGGCCCACTGTTCTTCCATTTAATTTCTCGAATCTCTGTGGTGACAACCAAGAGTAATCCCTGTGGGTTTTTGTTGTGTGCAGCATGGTTGTTTTAGATCATACCCTGTGACTGTAGCTTGAAACTTCTCCTGGATGTCATTGGAGAGTCCCAAGATGGAGATGTTTTTGAGGCTACATGAGGAAGATACAAATTTAGACTAGGGTCTTAAGTGACTCATCACAACTAAAGGTTTAACTCAGTTATAAATGCAATGGAAAGGTTTGCAATCAAAAGATCTGGCTTTGAGTGAGCTGGAAAAATGACACTGCCTCTTGGAACCTCAGTTTCCTCATTAGTAAAATAAGGGAGCTGAAATAAATGGCCCTTCAAGTCTTTTCAACTTCAAGATGTATGAAGAGCTTGGGACCCTGGGTACAAAGTTTAAATTGGCACCAACCTATCCGGTCAGTTAACTGGAGCAAGTCTGCATTTGGGACAGAAAAGATGTGTCCATAGAGCTTAAATTTGGGAACAAGGTGACTAGTTCTCTGGTTAGTACAACATAACAGTTAAAGAAGGAAGGCTGACAACAAGAAAAGATGTGGAGGGAGTAAGTCTAGGTCACAGCGTCCCAGCACGCACATCCATAGAGACAGGAAACTATCAGAAACTGTTTGATGGAGACATAGAGTATCTGAAGAGGGGGACAATAAAATCAGGTAAAAAGGTGGGTTGGAATCAGATTGTTGAAGACCCTGATGACGAGCATCTATTTTATCAAGATTACAGGGAACCAGCAAAGTATCTGGAACAAGGGAAAGTTGGACATTAGGAGGAAGGTAACCTTAGCAGTTCAGTGAAAAAAGCATAGTTTGGACATAGGGAGACCAATGAGTTCCAAAGGGGCTGAATGAGGGAGAGGGAATGGAAGTGAGAGGCAAGACTTCCTATGCTAGGAGAATGTTAGACTTGGCGATAGATCGGATGAAGTGACTGAGAGAGAGTGAAGAGAGTCAAAGACAGCACCAAGATTCTGAACCAATTACAGGGAAAATGGTGACGCCATCAAAAGGCAGGGGAGGCTAAGAGGGTGGGTTGGCTGAAGGCAGAGGAGACAAGCTCACAAACCTTTCTAACCTGACATGTGTTTTAACTATTTTTTTTTCTAAAAAATTAGGTCTGCAGGACATCTAACATTTAAAAAGCTATTACTTTATTTAAGAACCTTATTTGAGACAGTTTTGTCCCTGAATTAACAGATAAAAACTGTATTATTTTTAAATATTGAAATGATGTACTAAAGATGTTAAGGGTGATACTATAATAATAGTAGTTAACCATGTATACAGTGGGCTTAGTATGTGCCTGGCACTGTGCTAAGTGCTTGACAATCATTATCTAATCTGATCCTCACAACAACCAAGGGAGGGAGGTGCTATTATAATTACAGATAAGGAAACTGAGGCAAGTACAAGCTAAGTGACTTGCCCAGGGCTGCTCAGCTAGCAAGGCTGGATTCGATTTGAGCCTTCTTGACTCAAGGCCCAGCACTGCACTGCCTAATTATGTGATAATGACTTAAATTCTTTTTGAAGTAAAAAAGCAAAGAGGATATTTTGGGGAATACAGGAAAGTGTAAAACATTCAACACTCAAAATGACTCAGCTGACAATTCAAATCTATCCATTTTGTGATTCGGTCCTATGTCAATCTACAGATTTCACTTAACTAAAGGCAGGCTTCCAAATCTTCCCATTATATAAAGCCCTGAAGAATACCACCCTGCTAACTTATTCCCTACTACATATTCTTCAATCCAGGGATGCTGCTCCTTGCTGTACCTTGAATGAGACCCTCCACCTCCAGACTCCAGGCATTTGCTCTGGCTGTGCCCCAAGCCCAGAAAGCCCTTTCTTATTTCTGCCCCAGCTTCCCTGACTTTCTACAGGAAGCCTTTCCCAATTGTCCCTTAATGATAATGCCTTTCCTCTGCTAATTATCTCTTATCTATCCTATCTATAGCTTATTTGTACCTAATTGTTGGCATCTTACCTCCCCCATCATACTGTGAGCTGCTCAAGGGCAGAGTCTGCCTTTCGCTTTTCCTAGAACAGAGCCTGGCACATAGTAGGTGCTGGATCAATGTTTACTGACTCACTCACAAAGGTGGCTATTTTATTACTACCTATAATTAATAATAATAATAATGCTTTGAGGGTTGCAAAGCACTTTCCACATATTGTCTCATGTGATCTTCCCAATCCTATAGGGCAGGGAATCACAACGGGACCTAGCAGATGAGGAAACTGAAGCAGACAGAGACAACAGGACTCTTCTAAGGTCATGCGTCTAGTAAGTGTTGGGAGCAGGGACGGCCTCAGGTCCTCCTGACTCCAGGTCCAGCGCTCTGTCTACTGTGCCACCCGAATGCTCCGCTGAAGAAATGAGAGGGAAGGAAGGGAGAGGAGAGAAGGACTGAGAAGGGAAGGAAGGAAGAGGAAAGGAAGAAGGAAGGCAGGAAGAGGGAAGAGAAGGAAGAGGGAAGAAAGGGAGAAGGAAGGAAGAGGGAAGAGGGAAGGAAGGAATGAGAAATGAAGGAAGGAAGAGGAAAGGAAGGGGAAGAAAGGAAGGGAAAGGAAGGAAGAGGGAATGAAGGAATGAGAATAAAGGAAGAAGTAAGGAAGAGGGAAGGAAAGAATGAGAAGGGGAAGAAGGAAGAGGGAAGGAAGGAATGAGAAGGGAAAGAAGAGGAAAGGAAGAAGGAAGGAAGGAATGAGAAGGGAAGGAATGAGAAAGGAAGGAAGAGGGAAGAAAGGAATGACAAGGAATTGAGATGGCCCACCCACGTAATGAAAGGCAACAAGGTGGCAAATGGTTAGACCATTAGACCCAGAGTAAAGAAGACACGAATTCAAATTTGCCCTGTTACTTACTAACTGAGAGAGCCTGGGAAAGTCACCTAAACTCTGTCTGCTTCAATTTTCTTGTCTGTAAGATAGGAATAATAGGAACAACTACCTTCCAGAGAAGTTATATTAATAAAAGGAGGTCATATGTGTAAAGTGCTCTGTGAACCTTATAGTATAAGATGAACACTGGCTGGTATTATGATGGTGACCCTCACTCTATTGTGATCAAGGCAGTTGCTTTTTGCCTCTGTCTTCAATGCCTACCAATGCTTAGCACAGTTCCTGGCACAGAGCAGGTGCTTTATAAATGCTTGCTGACTGGCTAACCAGGATATTTGTAGAACCCAGCTCTGCCAGTGAGTGCTGGGAGACTTGAACTGGTAGAGGAACACACTTGGGCCTGATACCCTGAAAAATCAATGTTCAGCTTTACAATGAAGGAATGCAGAAAATGCCCCCACCTGAAGCCAAAAGGCTTGTGTAGACAAAACAATTAAAAAGGAAACAGAAACAAAATAAAATAAATTAAATCACTAAACTGTAATAGGAAAGATCCACGTTTTGCTGACCACACTGAAATGACTCATTTCCAAGTTAAGAAACTAATCTTTCAGGGACATCAAAGACTTATCTTTAAGCTAAAACTGGTCCTTTGAGTGTCCCCATGGGATGAACTAAGATTCATCATAGAGAGCTACTGGATGGGGGAAGGTATGGGAGCTGTCATCAGCCCCTAAATTCATCCTTTCTAAATCCGTGGCTTTTGATGACAATGCACAGTGGGAGGACCTCTCCCCTCCCCATTTATCAGTATCTCCTTCAGGAACAATAAGAAAGCCTCCTTCCATCACAACATAAAACAGATTTTCAAAACCACTGAGCCTACGAGATACTTAATGGTCTCAAGATGCACTTGTAAGCAATTCAATTCTAGACTTAGAGCATCAGCCTGAGATGAAAGCGAATGAAAACATTCATTAGAAAAGCAAAATGACTTAAAGGGGAAAAAAGTCCTATTAAAAAGTGAAGTTTTCTCTGTGCCATATTTGGTAACGATGTCATAGCTCACGCCTGCTTGCCTTCAGTCTCTAATTTTACTAGTTTTTGCGTGTTTACACAATTCTCCATTTTTCCCCACCTCCACTTTCAACATGAGACTGATGAATTAGAAAGCAGCAAGTCCAATCTAAGTGAATAAATTCTTTTCAATTAATGAGAATTTACCACAAACAAACCAAAATCCTTGCCTAATTTTCCTCGGGTTTAGATTCAGAAACGTGCCTGCTGTTTTCAGGAAAATAAAAGAGCAGCTTTCTGAGTTCTTCTCATCTTTTTCAATGAAATGCGTTCTCTTTTCCCGATGAGAGACTTGGGTATAAGACACCTGGGAACATGGCCAAAATCAGAGACAGCACAGCTGAAGGGTACTACCATTTCACAGGGTCCTCTCACAAAGTATTTCGTTTGCCTTCCGAGCATTCTAAAAATAGCCAATTACACAGACTCCATCCATCTCACGTTCAAGAGCTCAGCACAAGGCTGGCCCTCGGCTTTCGGCAGGACCTAGGACACCCTTTACTGAATAAGTCAGCATATTGCAAAAGTTTGTAAAATTCTGACCGTTGAGATTTTGACTTTGCACAAATGGTCCGGCCATTTTGGGGGGAGGGAAGAGGGAGAGAGGTTTGGCAAAACTCCACAGCTCTGCTCAGTTGTAGGGCTTCAAAGATGAATACCAGACTGTCTCTAATGATTTTTAAATATGTTTTTAATCTGCGGTAGCCACAAGGCTGAACAATGGAGGACTGCTATCTTGAAGGTAGGCTATTCAGCGTGGTATCAAGGAACAAACAAAGCTTTTCTTGTGACTTGATATTATGGAACATATGCTTGCTTAATTATGGTGCTGGGCATTTTAAAGCTTTCCTTCTTGAAACAGAGGGTCGCAGGAATCATTAAGGTGACACTGCCCTACTTCAATCCATATTTCACATAATTTTTGTTACATCATCCTCTTGGCTTTGCTAAATCCAACCAAGCTGTTTTACTATATTTGGAGCATTATTTAGAAATTAAAAGGCCTTTTTTTAAATTTTGTTTTGCTTTTTTTTTTTTTTAGGAAGAACAGATAAACAGCATAAGGAAGGACAAAGTGTGCAGTTATAAACCATTCCACTCAGGTCCTTGTGAATAAAACATCGAGTATTGAAATTGGAAACTAAAGAAACAAAAACAAAAACAGAAAGACACCTTGACGGTGACACTGCGTACTATTATCACCATGCCACATGCCATGGTGGAATGCTGGGGCTTTTCTCAAAAGGGGGCCATTTTGTGGGCAGAAGCAAGCAATAACTGCAAAAATATTGAAGGATGGGGAAAAAAGCCACTGAATCTTAATGGTTCACGTGGTTCCCAAAGACTCTGTGAAAACCCTCAATGTCTCAACCCTGGTGAAGCCTGTACTTTATTCCACAATAGTGTATATACCCTCCACCGTCTGCTAGGAGAAACGCAGGGTTCCCAGGAACTGGGTCAGATAGGGGTGACTTGTGGGCACAGGTGGATCCCAGCCAGGGGATTAGCCCCTCACCTCCATCTGCCAGGTCCCCTTGCCAGTGACACCTGCATCCGGTCAACTAACAAAGGCAAGAGTGATACTCATAAAGACACCGGCAAAAAAAAGGAAGAAAAAAAGTACTAGGCCCCACAAGTTCCGGCTGTTAGACTTAAGGAAATGCTTCTCATCTAGTTCTTCTTTGTGTTTTAAAATGATTTTTTTTTCTGTTACACACACACACATGCACGCGCGCGTGCACGCTTCCCACTCTATCCCCAGCTTTAAAGTGATATCCTTGAAAATATACATATATACCTTTTTTAAACAGACTACCCAAATAATGTTTAGTTTCTGGAGCTTAGCAGAGATGAACCCAAACTGTAGCTGAGGCCTCATAAGCAAACCTCAATACTTTGCAGATGAGACTCTTCTTACGAAGCTGATTCACTTGTTTTTTTTAAGAGGGCACATGGATTTCTTTAAAAGACTTACAAAGTTAACTAAGCTTCAGTGCTAAGGAAAAACAGTCAGTGGATCAAAAAGCAGCCCCTTCCAGCCACAGTAAACTCTTCCTAACACCACAAGATTACACATCAAATCAGGCCATTTATACCATCTCTAAAAAGTCCCACTTTCAAACATGACACCTGACCTAGGCACCTGACGCCATCTTTATGTGCCAAGGGATTGCCAAGTAAATCTTTGGAGATGGTGGTGATCACAGAAGGTGATACATGAAGCCTGCGCCCTCCTGATAAGACAGTTATAAATCAGAAGCCATCATGATTCAAAAATGAAAACAAAATGCTAAGAAAACGCAGAGAGGATTTCAGGAACATTGAAAAAAAATTCTGGCTATTAACATCGCAATACTTCACAAGATTCATGGAGTATCAACAGTAAAAGCAAAAAAAAAAAGTTTTTGCTTCTTCTAAAACTAGCCAGGCATGAGGTGAGAGCTTTGCTAGGCACTAGCTTTTCTATAGGATGGCTTAGCTACCAGATCATCCTCTGTCCTCATAATATTATGAACAGAACATATAAAAAAAACATAAATACCACAATATAGAAAGCTTCAATAATCTATCCATAGTTCTCCTTAGTCTGTAGAGATTGAAATTCCATGATTCTCCAACTACATTCCCAAGCACAGAGGCAGCATGTGAATCACTTAAATGTAATATGTGTTCATTTTCTCTCAGGCTCAATTCCTCCATATTTATGTAGGCTATGTTCCAATGCATCTTACTTGCATACATACACACCCATGCACATATCCACATGTATGCTCCTATATGACACATACATGAAGCTATTTGTTTACACATGTCTTTAACTGAATGAAACATAAATACACCTAGAATTTTTGCTCTGTATAATAATCAGGAGTCCCAGGACTGATGGAGATATCCACAATACCCTAAATGAGGTAGGACTCTATTACAAATCCTATTATTTGCTTCCCCACAGAATAGACAACAAACACAAAATCAAGAATAAAACCATCCCCCGTATCTAAACTGCTAAACAAGAACCATTGTCATTCTGAGACCAGTGGTTTCTTTCTGTTTTTCTTTCCTTCATTCAATTAAACCTTACTCTTAAAATAATAGAATATTTACTCACTTTCAATGAATCAAAGCAGGCGATTACTCGTCCATTTTCAACTTGGCAGCTTTTCGATGGATGTGCAAATTTACATTCCGTGTCTGCTCGTGAGCAAGTGCCCCTTTGGAACTCTCTACACACTTCCAGTGTGAGCCATTTGGTGTCCCGAATTGGTGTGACACTAACAGCCATGTTTAGATTTTACAGGTAGTTAATTTTTTTTAAGTGAAACAAACGAACAAAACCAAACCGAGCCCTCCCCCCCAAAAAAAGCCAAACTGTTAAGACTGGAAATGATGAAAATGTCACCTCTGGAAATGCTCTGTCCCCAAATCCCTGCTCTTTAAAGGTACATGGAAAACTGTGTTGTCAATATCAAGGAAAAGAGATCCCACTAGAAATTCACAGCATGAAACTGTTCATCGAAAGAGGTTTGGGACTTAAGAGAATGCTAGAATCACAAGTGTGTCAATGTTTAAAAGTGGGGCCGGGAACTAGCCTTGTGCTCTCAATAACCCATTCTCAGTGCCAATTTGGAGCCCAAAACACAAGCATGAAAACGTGGCAGACCCTTCGACACAGAATTTCCAAGCTGCTTTCAGCAAATTGTCTGAAAGGTAATCTCCTCCCAGCTGAATTTGCAATTGGGTTCTGTGGTGCAATTGGTATTGATTAGTTTGGCATAGACAGATGCAGCGGCTTTAGAGCAACAATCGAGAAATTATTTTTGTTTGCTTGGTTGGTTTTCCTCCTCGATTTTTCTGGCAGAAAATATCTTACTTTTTTTTCAGCAAACTTTTCTCAATCTCCTTCTCTCTCTCTCTCTCTCTCTCTCTCTCTCTCTCTCTCTCTCTCTGTCTCTCTCTCTCTCTCTCTCTCTGTCTGTCTCTGTCTCTCTCTCTGTCTGTCTCTGTCTCTCTCTCAATCTCTCTCTCCTAAAGCAGCCTAAGGCAACGCCAGATACTCAGAGGCTTTCTCTTGATTCTAGGTAGAAATGGGGGTGTCTGGGCTAGAGGCGAAGGGCGGAGGGTGGAGGTGCTGTCGTCGCGGTCTAGCTGGCAGCAAGCAAGGCAAAAGCAGAGTCTGCTCTAGAAGCGGTCCAAGCAGCAGAGACGTCAGGAAAGGCACTTCTTAGTACCAACCTGTAGAAAAAAGAGATAGGTTACCATTTACCAAGTAGCACTTCACCGATGCCCCACAGTCTCACCACCTTGCCGTGTGACCCCAGACTAGCCACCATTCGGGTCTGCCTCCTCCTTCCACGCAGAATACTTACGGTGCAGCCCATTGCAGCCAGCCATCGTAGATTTATTAAAAAAGGGGTTGCTTCCCTTTGCGAAGCAATGCATGATAGGGGAGGACCAATCACAGATTGGGTTGCAGCAATATTCTGGGCAGAAAGCCAATAGTGTGGGTTGTCTTATGAAAGGTCGCGCCTGTCAGACGTTCATTACTATGCTCTAAGCACAGAAAATGTCCATCAGATGGGACTCATTCCACGGCAAGAGGACGAGCATGTGGGTTTTGAATTTACCCAACATGCAGTTAGTGGATTAAACCATGTTAGTTTCCAAACAGCTCCCACATAAGCACACCAGCGCCTGGAAATCCCGGCGGCAGAGGCAAGCTTTCGGCCCGCAGCTCCCTTTCCAGATGCCTTCCCTCTCCTCGGCTCAGCTCGGCTCTGCCGGGGTCTGGGCAGGCTCCCGGGAGCCAGCCTGCTGTACTGACACGTGAATGCGAGAGGGAAGGGGGTGTTTACCAATGGTACATTCTCCCGACCTATCCAGCTCACTTCCTTCCAAACCCTAAGTGAGACGTCCAGCCGTCTTCCCCGCAGCTCTAGGTTATATTGTAAAACTCTTCCATTCAGCCCGCAGACACTTTGTCAATATATCGCAGGCAGACCAAAGAGCAACAAAAGCACCCTTTATGCCAGCATTTTTTCGAGCAAAAGCTGAGGTCATGTGGGGAAAAGGAGAATTGCAGCGTTGTCAGGACGTCTGGCAAAACATAAGTCATCCTCAAGAGAGAAAGCGATTCCATCACAGAAGCATCAAATGTTAAGGAGGGTATCTGATTGGGATGACATGATGTACCTCTGAGGGAGACTTCCGAATAAGGGGCTGGACGCCGGCCGGCTGCTGCCAAGTGTTAACTCAGCAGCTCTGGCTTGCTCCTAATCATTTCATTTGCCTGACAACAGGTAAATCATCGATTGCTCTCCTGAAACCCACTGTCTATGAATAGGCATGTTTTTTTTTAATTTTTGTTTTTGTTATTCAAACAATCACAATCTTAGAGCTAAAAAAGACTTCCAAGGCCATCTGAGCCAACCTAGATCTAAACAAGATGCCCTTTAATCAAGCTAACAGAAGCACTCATTAAGCGCCTTTTGTGTGCCAGGCACTGTGCTCAGCCCTCACCCTCTAGATCATCCTCCACAAGGGAATCATCCAACCTTCTCTTTTAGAGGAAAGAAAGCATTTCCTCCCAAAATGGCTTATTACATTTCAGGACAGTGCTCTTTGTTAGACTGTTTTCTTCGTGTTAGCCCACTCCATTCTGGGATACCTTCAGCAGCTAGGAAGTTTTCCTTATCTTGAACCTTAAATGACATCTTGGCTACTTTGGAACTTTGCTCATGAAATGAACAAAATTGTAATGCTGAACCACCATGTAGACCACCATGACTTTCAACAAAAGTAACACTCTAAGTATCTTTAGAGCTGGTTCTTTTGGCAACATTTATATCGGAAAACATTTATCAAACATATGCTTCGCAGCACACGACCCTGAGCTAATATGAGAATGAAACAAGAAATACTCCTGGCATTTATGGACTTTCAAAATATGAACGGAGGATTAGGAGCCACACCTAAGTATGATAAAAGGTGGAATGTGAAAAAGGTAAAGGGTAGGAAAAGGTTTTAATACTCAGAAAACTTGCTATAAAGAATGTGTAGATGAAAAGAAATGTGTGTAATCTATTTGTGACTTTTACCAGGCTGATCGCAAGATGTCCCAATCTGCTGATCCCAGCAACACTCAAAACCATTGACTAAATTACATTTTGTGTGTGGAGAGAATACTCAAACCTGTTAAATGACAGATTTCTGAAACAGGGGATTATTTGTGATAATAACGACTTTATTTCCTGGTGGGTTTTTTTTTTTGTTTTTTTGATTTTGGATTTGTTTGTCCATTTTGCCAGAGGATCCATCACAACCAGAACACATGGCCTTCTCCTTTCTCGTCCTTCAAAGCTCAGCTTTAAGACTTAGACAAATGAGAGACTTGTATTCAAAATCTACCATTTATTACCTGTGGTACTACTTTTGCCACAAACTTCCAAAGTCCTCTGAAAACGATGTAGCTAAGCTTCACAAACACACTGAGTCTCTGGTCCCATCCTATCCTACACCAGCCCCCTTCCAAAATCCTCAGGAAACCTTAGGTGACTAGATTCTTTTTTTTCCAGTAAAGACATCCTTGATCTACAACCAGCTGAATGAGTTCTCTCTCCAACTCTAATATTCTAAAGCATTTAATATAGAGATGATTGGCCCCCCTCACTCCGTATATTGTATTATACTTACAAGTGTTCATTACACTTATATGTATCCCTCCCCCAATAAAATGTAAACTACTTGAAGAGAAGGGTTATGCCATTTAGAAAAAAAAAACATTTTGTATATTCAACCAATCAATTAATCAACAACCATTTATCAAGAGCTTATATGCCAGGCAGTGTGCTAAACAATGGCCTTAGGAACATGTTAAATTGTTTGAATAACTTGAATGATTTTATGAAATACAATCGAATGCCAACCTAAAAAAGCTCACTGTTGTATTGATTGGGAATTACCATGGGGGCCAAGTTATATTTCTGAAACACAAAAGAATCGACAAAAAGAAAGATCTTGATAGAAGAGGCCACGAGGCAAATGTCAGGCCTATTCCCAAACACTACCATTATTTAAAAAAAAACCTGCAATATTTTTATTATATGAAACTGGAATAGCATATCCAAAGAAGGTACATTTATTATTTAGAGTTCATAAATGTGTCGTGCTTTAGAAGGCAGACATTCTACAGGCTGCTTCTGCCTGGAAGAACTGTGAAGTGACTTAGATGCTGTGAGTGAATCAATGTAATTCACAAAAGCAAATCGCTTAGTAAGTGATACGAGCATAGGAGAAAGTCTACCAAATTATTTGTGTTTGTGTGTGTGTGTGTGTGTGTACATGCATGCGTGTGTATGTTTGTGCGTGTATGTATGTACCACATGCATGTAATATTCTACTTTTGTAAAGTCAAATGGGCAAGTTTCAAAACTTCAGGTCCTACAGGATGACTTGGGGAATTGGGAAGTTAAGCGATTTCTCCCCAGTCCCCATAGCTAGGCTATGTCAGAAGGAAGACTAGAACTTTCCTGACAGGAAAGTCAAGCCTTTATGGACTCTGCCCTGTGGCTTCTATAATTGGGTTCTAAACAAATCAAAGTCAGCTGCATATAATCCCGCTTGGCTACTAAGGGGCCGACGGCAGTGCTTCTGCCATAACCTTCAAAGACGACCGAAAGGGATGGATCACAACTTCATAACCACATTGGCCGAGTTTTTGCTGCCAAGAAAGAAAGCCCCCTTTGAAAATGGATGTCTCTCTCTCTCTGTCTTTCTGTCTGTCTCTCTCTCTGTCTGTGTTATCTCTGTCTCTCTGTCTGTCTGTGTCTCTGTCTGTCTCTGTCTTTCTCTGTCTTTTCATCTGTCTGTCTCTGCGTCTGTCTCTGTATCTGTGTCTCTATCTCTGTATCTGTGTCCTGTCATTTTCTCTGTCTGTCTGTCTCTCTCTATCTTTCTCTCTCGTCACTGCTTAGAGCTAGAAGAGGCCTAGAGGGTCATTTAATTAAGCCTCTCATTTTACAAAATCAGGCTCAAATGACTGTGGAAATTACACCATTTCCATATAATTATTATGAACACGTATATACAGATGGCGATATAAATGCTGAAACATTCTTATAGTGCCTACTACATACTGGGCACTAGGCTAAGAGATTTACAAATACAATTTTTGTTGATCTCACAACTCTACAAAGTAGGTGCCTTTATCATCCCCATTTTACAGCTGCGGAAACTGGGGCAAACAGAAGTTAAGAGATTTACCCAGGGTCACATAGCTAGTAAGTATCTAAGGATGGATTTGAACCAAGATCTTTCCAACTCCAGGCCTGGAGTTCTTTCTCTTACCCCACCTTGGTACCTAAAGGTCGACCAGTCTGGCCCTGACGGAATTAACCTCATGCCTGCCCTATTTAGTTGATTTTCTACCATGTCTCTGTTGCTAAATTGTTTATATATGATTTACCTCCTCTTCCATAGGACAAAACATGGAGAGAAAGGTCTTGTAATTGTGGCTTATTGGAGTTCCAGTTAAGTGAAATTTTACCGTACAGATATAGCCCAGAAATGCCATTAACTGTTTCCAAAAAACCGAAGAGTCTGATCAAATGATATACGAGGCATTTGGTTCAGTAGGAATAATGTTATAATGTTATAAATTCAAAACCCATTTCTAGGTCACCAAAATTTAGACTAACAAACTTAAAATAGATAGGGGAGAAATGAGAGATGAAATAATGTTTTCACTTAGTTTGAAAAAGTCTTGCTTTTTCCAGGGGGTGCTGAGGGGGATGTGAAAAGAGGAAAAACTCCCCTGGGGCAACCCCCAAAGTGTTTTCTGATTAGTTGACCTTGATGCTCTCCACCAATCAGAGGGCAGAGAAACCTCCAAGATCAAGATGAAAAAATACTAATCAGAGAAAATATTGGTTCCCTGGGAGTTTGATTATGATATATTAACAATTTTGAATCAAACCTAGATTTAGTCAATATTAGATGACTCATGCTTATAATCCAATCAACTATGCCTTCAACTCAAGTCAGCCATTTAAATGTCAAAAAAGGTGGTAACAGGGCTACACACACACACACACATACACACTTTTTTTTCCTATACCAACACAATCTAGGTATATTGATACATTCATTGTCCAGGTTATAGAAATATTCACAAGAAATGTTTGGACTAAATAAATTTATTGTTTTTAAAGAAGTGATTGAATTAATTTCATCCTCTCAGAAATATTCACTAGTTTTTGTTTTCTTAAAGTAATAGCTGAGACAAATACTTGTGCACATCAAAATGTACCTTGATAAACTATTCCTTTTCCAGAACGAAAGTCCAGCCCCAATGCTTTTGTATGACATGGGCTTGTGCTTAGATTCCCACAGGTAATGCTGCTAGAGAACAAGCTTCAGAAAGTCCTCCAGCATCTAAGGTCCAGCCTAGCTAAATTCAGGGAAGTTCCACCCTGGAAAATGGATACCATGTGATGCCCTCCCCCCTTTTTTGTTGGGGAGGGGAAGTAATCACAGAAGATAATGAAGAATAAGACATAAAAAGATAGGGAGAAATTGTATTGGTTGGGACGGACCCATTCACTCCCAAAGAAATCACACCTTTTTTAAAGCAATATAAAGAGCAAATACCACAACTAAGAGAAAACTGTCACTTTCATACTGAACAATAATAGCTCTATGAATATTTTTAAAATTCCATCCCTACCCCCAGAAAAGGCTCCTTTTAACATGTGCCCTGCTTGGAGATATTGGCAGTTGAATTCCACACACTGAAAGTATGGGGCACCACATTTTATAAGAAACCATCACCCATGGATTTGAAAGAAAACTCTTGCACAGGGATCAATAATCATTTTATTCCTGAGCAGCAACAGGAACTAGGTAATGACTCTGGATGCCACCGATCAGTCTAAAACATTAATGAGGGAAAGAAAGGAAAAGAAGAAGCAGATGGAGAGATGGGAAAGAACAAGAAGAGAGCCACAGGAGAGAAAGAAGGCCAGCCCGGTAAGCTGGAGGAAAGAGAAGGGTGTGTGTGGTGAGAGATAACCAACTACTATCTGAGATGCCATTGGGTGAGGCAGGCTAGAGAATGCCCTCCTGCTCCAACTGGATAATCCAATAAAATACTGAGGTAAGCTTGCAAAGTAGTAAAAACCACCCTACTCTGCACAGTATGATAAGCATCATGAGCGAAACTAAATTTCTTGACAACATAAAAAACAACAGTGAGCAATTTTCTCTCTTAAGCTGAAATATTACAATGTAGCTATTTGGGAACCCATCCAGGATACAATTCAACTCAACCAATATTTACTTAACACCTACTGTGTGCAAAGCCATACAGATACCATTCGGGGTCCGTACAAAATGTTCCCTAGAAGCATAATGGATTGGGTTTCAGAATATTTGGATACAAATCCTATTTAATGTCTTGTGAGCTTCATTCAGTACATCAATCCTTTGGGTGTTTTTGTTACTCCTGTTTTCTAAAACAAACTCCCTTCGTAGAACTCTGCCCCCTCCAAATTATTTTGTATTCATTTTGTAATAGGTAGAGAGCCAGGAAACCCTGGGTTCAGGTCCAACCTCTGGCACGCTCACTGTGAGACCCTGGGTCAGCTCATAACTTCTCAGTGCCTTGCAGGGAAGATGCTGCCTTACTTTTCTAAGGGGAGTTCCCTATACTTCTGAAATCATACATCCAGTCTCTTTCCTTTCCCCACCATTCTCCTTTCCTTGGCATCATCATCCATTTTCCCATCCTTTATTCCATTTTCAGAGGAAAAGCTACCTCTGTTTTTAGTATAAGTCAATTCATCCATCTACTTTCAACACTTCTTTCTCTCCCCTTCTAGAACCTCACACTGACGGTGATTCTCATACAACTATCATTTCATTTCCACTGGCTCTTGCTCATTTGATTACAGACATGCTAAAATCTCGCCAGTCTCTTTCTTAACCAAACCTGTTACTCTTCTACCCCACTCAGATGCTGTCCCATCTCCCTTCTCTCCCTTGAGGCCAATCCTTGACCCCAGACCTTCTCTTCCCAGCTCCTAGCACCTCCACTATCCTGTTTGCCACATGCTCCTCCACCCGCACCCCAGTCACTTCCCTTCTCCGAAATGCAGATTCCTAGTGGGAAGAAGAAAGCAATGGGTCAGATGATTCCTATGTCCCCTTCTTACATGGAACAAAAGGCACTTAGAGTACCATAGTGGGGAATGAGACATGTAGACAACAGACATATAACACAACATAGATTAGACTGTGAAAGAACCAAAGAAAGATCGGAGATGCTCAAATTTGAGGAAAAATAAAAGGTCAAAAGAAAGAAGGATTATCTCTGCTGGGAGCATTCTCAGGATATTCTCCATGACTAGAAGGCAGGCCTCAGATCATTGACCAGGTAGCAGAATTAATTTCTTCTGCTATTTCTGCTATTGTTCTACTATCATCACGTTGTTCACTTAAGTATGCCGGCCTTGAGATGGCAGGTTATACCTTGAAATTAGGCAGCTGCTCATATGGCAAAATGACTTTATGAAAGCCCACTCCCTTCCCTGAAATGCAAACAAACAAACCCACCTCTACCAACACGTCCACATGGAGAAACTCATCCTTCCAACAGGATGGGAGTACTTGATGCACCAACTTGGTCTACTTTCTGATTTGGCCTGAAAGCGGCTCTGTAACTTAACAGAGTCTGAACCAGAGACTAAAAATGCATAAACCTTTTTGTGTTAGTAAATTGGGCATTTATGGAGGCTCTAGTGACACCCCCCCCACAAGACTAATGTCTCATTTAGTGCCCCAAAGCAATGATTCCCTAATTGAGAAGAGAACCCTGGTCCAGAAAGGTTCACGGCAGCATTCAGAAGTACTCACTCATTATCAGTCTGCAGAAGAACACAGGTCATTAATGAATCATTAACTCGCTAGGCTGTCACTCTGGCATGGCTCAGATCATAAGCGCCAAGAGATCGACTGAGACAGGAATGAGCCCTTAGTGGTCCTGCCCTTTTACGGATGGGTTTACGGATGGATTTCAGAGAGTCCGTGAACTTGGAAAGGGTAGAAACTACATCTTGATGTCAATGAAATGAGTTGCCTTTGTTATCCATTGTATAACAGATTATATTCATGTAGATAACCTCATCTAAAGACAATAACCACAAAGATTCCTGAGGATTTGCTAGCTTCCATCTTCTCATGTTCATAAAAACTCCATGTGAGAATGGGCTTCTTCACCATCATGGTGTCATGGCCAGCTCCCTGTGGGGAATCTGGTGAAATCTCTGGGTCCCTGCTCAGAATTACGCATTCAAGTAACTAAAGAAAATATTTCATTTAGAAGTTAGAAAAATAAAGATAGAATTTTTCCACATCCTAGTTCCTGGGCCTCTTAAGGATTCCAGGCTAAGAATCTCTGACCTACTGTATCCCAAAGTGGTCAAAGAAAAAGGAAAAGGATCTATTTGTAAAATACATGCATATATATAGCTATATATATATGCATATATATATATGTATATATACATGTATATATATATATATATATATATATTAGCTATTCTGTGGTGGTAAAGAATTGGAAATTGAAGAGATGCCCTTCAATCGAAGAATGACTGAAGAAACTGTGATATATGATTGTGATGGAATGCTATCGCAGTGTAAGAAACGACCAGCAAGATCATTTCAGAAAAATGTGGAAAGACTTCTAGTAACTCACACAAGGTGAAGTGAGCAGAACCAGGAGAACATTGTACACAATAATAGCCATATTGTAAGGATGGTCAACTATTAAAGACTTAATTACTCTAATTGATACAATGATCCAAGACAATTCTCAAGGACCAATGAAGGAAAAAAGCTATCTATCCCCAGAGAGAGAACTGATGAACTCTGAAGGCAGATTGAAGCAAACTTTGTTTTTTTAACTTTCATTGTTTTTTGTTTTATTTTATTTGTGTTTTCTTTTGCAACATGGCTATATGGAAAATGTTTTGTATGACTTTGCAGGTATAATTGCTACCAAATTGCTTGCCTTCTCAAGAAGGGGGAGAGGAAAAGAATTTGGAACTCAAAATGTTTAAAAATCAATTGCTAAAAATTGTTGCGTGTAATGGGGGAATAGTTAACAAAATAAATAAAAAGATTTTTTAAATCTCTGACCTAGTCCAAGTCCCACATTCTACAGATTTGGAAACTGAGGCCTGTTAAACAGCTTGGCTACAGCTTGAAGTCAAATCATAGGGAGGAAAGTGTAGTTATATTCCACTTAACATAAATAAATTGAGGCCAATGACAGTTAAGTAATTTATTCGGAGACACACAACTAACAAGTATCTAAGGCTAGATTTGAACTCGGGTCTTCCCAACTCCAGGTACAGTGGTCTCCTGCTTCTATCCACTGTACCACCTATACCATATTATAAATAATATGTTTGGAATTTGATAATGATCTATGGAGAGGGAGTATTTCATGAGGCAGTACTATAGAAAACTCACAAATGCCATGAAGAGGAAAGCATTGGTGACGGGATCAATATATAGCATCACACTAGATCATTCTCCCCAAATATTCTTGCTTTTCACAATTTGATAGACCATCTATAGAACAAGATGCTTTGTTCTAACTGGAGCAACAAATAGGTGTTGGGAGTGGAACGTTACATATCGATGAGCAAGAACCGTTGACACAGATGGTCTATGTGGCTTATCTAGTCACCATGTGATAGATAATCGGTGAGATTGTGGCGCAGTAGAGAGAGCCCAGGACCTGCAGTCAGGAAGACCCAGGTTCAAGCCCAGGCTTAGACACATTGTGAGCCTTGGAAGATGTCAGTATCAATAAATTAATCAATATGTATTCATCAGGGACTTTCTATGCTCCAGGGACTGTGCTAAGCCCTGACAATGCAAATGCAGAAAAGCAAGCCCTAATCACAGGGAGCTGATATCCTAGTGGGGAAGAGGCCAAGAGCGTAGTGAAGTAGAGGCAGAAAAAATCCAAGGAACAAAGAGAAAAAAAAGTTCCAAGGTAGTCTGTGAGGGTCATTCGGGGGGATCAAGAAAGGCTTCACATAGACCAGAGGTTCTTAACCTTGGACCCAAGAACTCTTATTTCAAAATTGATTATTGTATTTAGTACAATGGCATCCTTCATAATTCTTTGTATTTTATTTCGTGCATTGAAAATATTATTCTGACTGCTAAAGGGGCCCATTCCAGAAGAAGTTCTGAAGCTACATCTTGAAGGAAGAGAAGGCTTCTACAAGGCAGAGGGGAGCAGGGAGAACATTACAGTCATGGCGGGGATGGGGGGTTTGATCACTGCAAAGATCCAGAGATGGGGGGGTGGAGAGGTCACTGGGCCTGAATTGCACGTGCTGAGGGAGTAGGAATAATGAACAGTTGCAAAGAAAGGTGCAGGAAAACCGAAGAAGGCCTTTAAAAACTGAACCAGACTGAACCAGACCTTTTGATTTTATCTTACAGGCGATGAGAAGCCACTGCAGGGGAGGGGTCCCTAAACGAGGGCTTCTCCAACATCTGGCTCACAGAACCCCTTTATACTCTTAAAATCTGCTAAGGGCCCCAAAGAACCTTTGTATCTATGGAATATATCAATTAATAGTTACTGTATTTGAAATTAAAATTGATAAAATTTCAAATATGTATTGATTAATACATTTAAAATACTAACAAACCCACTGTATGTTAAGATAAATGTTTTAATGGAAAATATATTTTCTTAAAAAATTAGTGAGAAGAGTGGCATTGTTTCGAATATTTTACAATGTCTCTAAAAGAAGGGAACATTATTCATCAGCTTTGTCAAAAACAGGCCATTTTACAAGGATAGGATTATATTTTTCCAATTTATAAATGTAGTTTTAGTTTTTGAAATTGCCTAAATCAGGCTATTGGAGCTGTAGCAATTTACTGTCTAAGTTGGTAGTCTGCTAATGGCATATGGAAGAAAAAGATCTGACTAGCTAATGTACAAGGCATCAGACATAACAAACTCAACAGATGCTCTATGATACTTGATTTCTCCTCATTTTTATGGGTTGCCCAAACCAAAACATTCACCGCACCCACTAGTTGCCAACCTACTGCTGAAGAATTGATTCATACTTAACTAGTCTGGTTATTAGGAAGCAGACACAGAATGTCCTCATCCCTGATGTTTTCCCAACTGAATAGGAACCGTTGACCTTTAGCTCAGCATGGATAATTAATGATGGTGGCGATGGTGGTGATGGTGGTGATGATGACTAGCATTTATATATGATGTCTTAATGTTTGTATAGCATTTTACCTGTAATCTTATTTTATTCACTCAATCACTCCAGAAAGTAACAATATTATTATCCCCCTTTTATAAATGATGAAATGGGGGGTATGGGAGTCCAAGTTACTTGCCTGGAATGATAAAGCTATCAACTATCTGAAACTGCCTCTCCCTCCACTTCCTCACAATAAGAGCCTTCTATTATTCAGAGTAACCTCTCTATCACAGTGAAAGTCCTGGGTTCCTAATCTTACTACATCAAAACCTGTTTACAACTCTTTGGAAACATGGCAACTGATTTCAATCGATTATTTTGCTGTTTTGCCTCTTTCCTAGTTTGTATCTCTCAGAGGCCAGATCTCCATCACAGAATAACTCAGTCAATATCTGATACAACTGAAGTTTCTTAGTCCACAGATGGCCAGAGTATTGGTTGCTCTAATAGTTCATCAGAGAAGAAGAGCCTAACTTAATTCTTAGCTTATCCACTGAATTACTGGAATTTTTTCTACTTTCTGTCAATCAACTGGTTATTTCTACTCTCTCAGGTTAAGGTCACTAACATTTTAGAAAGCTATAGCAGCTGGGTCATTATAGCGGAGACAATGATACAGAGGTTAAATAGACAAGCTGGTTGTTACGTGCTCAAGTTCTGAGCAGTAGAAAAAAGTACTCTTGGGGTCATGGCAATTTTCAGAGAGAAAAGAAAATTGATGGAATAGGAAAATTGGTGAAATGGCTAATTTAAAGAGTATCAGAGAAAGCACAGTGCCCAGAAGAAGGGAACCGCCAGTCCCCACAGTATATACTGATGAAGCAACAGCTAGAAAATCTTGCTCACTTTGGGGTTTCACATCTTAAGAGGGATGTTGAAAGACTAGATAAGATCCACAGGAAGGCAAGTGGAATGGCTTCACTAAAGCATAGGATGAAGGATCGAGGGAGGTTTAACCAGTGGCAAAGGTGTTGGATTTGGAGTCTGAAGACCTCATGGCCCTGCCATATGACCCTGAGTAAATTTTCTCACCTTTAAAATGAGGGAGGCTGATTCAATGTCCTATTGTAAAAGACCTACAATTTCTTAACCTGAATGGCATAATGAATGGGGAAATTATTACCTCTCTGGAGAGTGGGGGCAGGAGAAGGAAAGAAAAAGAACAAGCCTAGAATAATTCAACATCATTTTATTTTAATAAGTCCCTTATTGCTGGTACTGTTTGATGGAACTAATTTTTAAAATTATCTGACTTTAATGATTTCCCAAAGATGTGTTTTAAGATAACATAGGCAACTCAATTCTGCAATTGCATCAGAGCAAGGTTTGGAAGGCAGATCTTCCTGAACTTGACTCAAGATCTCAGTTTCCCAATTTCCCACTGGCTCTTCTACACCCCTAAAATATGCTCCCTCTTTACTACTCCCCCAGAGAATCCTTCTGTTCCTTCAAGACACAGGGCAAGCACCACATTCTATACCTGAAGCCTTTCCTGCCCTTCCTTCTCAGTCATCTGGTTCCATCCCTCCCTAAATACTCATGTCTAACTCTCTTGTATTGACTTACTTTATAGGATTCTGTATGAATATCTGCTGTCTCTCTTGATAGAATACGAGCTCCTTGCGGTCAAGAGAAGTTTCCATTTTTTTCTTTGTAAACCCAAATCCAGCACAAAGTAGGCACTTAATAAATACAGAACTAGATCTAGAAATAGACTTGCTCCATTTCTGCATTTGTATTGTTCCAAATCACCATGTGGGATGTCCCTACAGCCATAGGCCAAAAGATAACATGAATACAATGTCCAAGGTTTGGGTGAAAACCCACTTCTTCTACATTGTGACCACATCATAGTTATTCCTATTGACAGTAAGACTGGAGAACACCTAAAACACTCCACGTTAAATATTAACTGCTAGGAGAGAAGTATGTAAAGTCCATATTTCTATTTAAATAGAATAAGAACAAAAATAACTACTCTGGAAAATCCAATAAATAGAGCCAATTAATTAAGAAGGAAGCCTGTCCTTACTTGACTGCACCTTAAGCAAAATGGGCTGGTAGGTTTTCACAGCCTGCGCCCCTCAGGGCATAGACTTCAGCATGAACCAATAACTTTGGGGGAGAAGCTATGAACACGGCATTATTGTTGCATTGGAAGCACCGCTAAACGCAGTGGTGTTGCATGCTCCATCCAATGTGTCTTTGGCAATGGCAGAGAGCCTTAGATCATGGCTGAAAGGGAGACATCGACTCATTCTCTTCTATTTTCAGCTCCCTACTCTGCAATTGCTGTATTCTGATCGACTCCCCCTTGGCATCGTTACCATCAACCTGGAAAGCAACACTATACAATCACAACCCCCAAAGATCTCTCTTCAGGGGGAAGAGCAAAGAAATCAAAATCATTCCTTAGAAGAAAAGACTCATGGAAATAAAATCAACAAGTATTTATTATGTACTTATTATGTGCATGGTTTTATCCTACACCTGTCCAAATTTGCACATTCATTTTTAAGTAATGTAATTAGGTGTCAAGGAATACAGAAACCAAATTTAATAATGTTTCTACACAGAATAATTTCATGTAACTTTACAAGTAATAGGTGAAATTTTTGCTATAAATTCTTTTTTTTTGATTCATGAATACTTCAAAAGGCCTATAATTTCATTTGTGTGGGAATTCCCCATACTAATTCTGACCTCAATACTAATATAATGGATTACTGTAGGGAAGGAAGGAAGGAGGGAAAGAAGGAAGGAAGGAAGGAAGGAAGGAAGGAAGGAAGGAAGGAAGGGAGGAAGGAAGGAAGGGAGGGAAGGAGGGAGGGAGGGAAAAGGAGGGAGAGAGAAGAAAAGAAGAGGAAGAAGAAGAAGAAGAAGAAGAAGAAGAAGAAGAAGAAGAAGAAGAAGAAGAAGAAGAAGAAGAAGAAGAAGTCTCTCCTCTCCTCCCTTTGTTAAGGAAGATTCCCAGTATTAGCTGATGATGGGTCATATTATTCCCTTACTCTAGATGTTACTAAGTATAGTTTTATCAAGTGGAAGTCACTTGTTGAAAGACTTTGGACCAGACTGCCGAATGTTTTAAGTCGAGTATTTGGCAAACATATTATTTGTAAGACAGCAAGCTGAACTAACATCTCTGCCCACATTTTGGAATGAACATTTTTCATATACCTGGCCTTCAAATAAAGTGGAATCTGCAGGACCAGAGACCAAGGATATATTTTTTTTACACCAGAAAGGATGGCATCATTTTTACTGTTATATTGTTTTGTTAATAGTGCTAGAGAGTCTTATTCTCAAGAAGCCATCATGAAAAGTTTCTTTGGAAGCCCAGGAGACAGAGAACAGTGCATATAACGAATTGGAAAAGATGCATAGGACTGACTCATAAAGCCATAGAAGGCTTTCCACAGCAACTCATGATATAACATATCTAAAAGAAAAAGAAACAACTCGCTGCAATACTCAATCCTGGGTTTCACTTAAAACCTTGAAATCTGATCACTCTGAACTATCTACCCTCATAGGAGTGTTCCTTGATATGTGCTCTGAAATTCGTGTTGTAGTGAAAAGTTAACCGACAAGGTCAAATTCCAGTAACTACTAGAGTCAATGAACTGCTGGGTTTCTTTCTGTGTGTTTGTTTCAGGGAGAGCCCAGACCCTGTATGCACATGGTCCCTTATTTGTAGGGAGCAAAGATATCATGAATGGAGAAATCTGTAGCTCAGTGTGAGTCTGGGCGTGGCCGTTCATAATAACAAAAAACATGACAATAGGCTCTTAAAGTTTTGAGTGTTTTTCATACCGTAGATCCTTTGATCAAATCCAGGCCATTACCGAGGTCTAGGCTTTTGTAAGATACTGTGAGCTGATGGCGGGTCTGTGAGTTAGGGAGGAAGTCGGGGGGGAGGTGAAAGGGAAACGGTGGTACCAATTGACTCTAAGAGACCGGAGGATCTTACTGGTATACTAAAAGCAGGCTAGTTCATCCCTTTACCCCTCTGCACTTCATCCACCCCCATCCCAAGCCACACTTTTGGGACTTTTTTATCTCTAAGGTTTCCTTAGATGATAAGTTTAAACCAACATATTACCAATGACAAAAGATTCAGGGCAGAGAAATTGTAAACATCAGGCTTTCCCTTGGTCATGCACTCCCTAGAAATACATTAGAGATCATTCACAGATCTAGTTGTCCTGCCCTAGCCTTTCTCCTGACCTCTCCGATCGACTATTTGAAATGGTGAACTGCATGTCCCTTAGACATCCTGAACTCCACAAGTCTATAATTATCTTCCTAGCCTCCCTTCCCAATCTCCACTTCTTCTAACTTTCCATTACTGCAGAAAGGGCCCCCCTTCTCCCAGTCACCCAGGCTCCAAGTCTAGCTGTCACCCTCTGCTCCGCATTCTCTCTCATCCCTTGTATTCAAACTGCTGCCAAGTCCTGCTAATTCTCCCTTCATAACATCTTTCATGTGCACCGCCTTTCTCACGTCTGACCAGGAACCAGTCCCTCCTCATCAATAACCTCAGGCTGGAATATTCCAAATGCTTGCTGGTTCCATTCAGCTGCCGGAGTGGTCTTCCTAAAGTACAATCGGGCCAGGTCTCCCCCCTCTCTGCCATAAATCCCAGTGGCTCACATTCCCTCCAGGATCAAACATAAAATGCTTTTTTTGGCTCTCAAAGACCCTTCCTGCCTTATAATCCCTCTCTCCCTCACCACACTTCCTCAACGAGGTCCTCTTCAATCCAGTGAGACTGTCCTAGCACTTCCCCTCACAAGGCACGCAATCTCCTGATTCTGGGTATTTTCACTGACTGTCCACCTGCCTAGAACACTCTCTCTTCTTATCTCTGCCTCCTGGCTTCCCTCTCACCTGAAATCCCACCTTCTTCAAGAAGTCTTTATCTTCCTTAAATTTAGTGCCTTTTCTCTGTGGTCACCTACAATTATATATATATATATATATATATATATATATATATATATATATATATATATATATATATATATGTATGTATGTATGTATGTATATGTATACGTATACGTATATGTATATGTATATGTATATGTGTGTGCATTTATGTGTATGTGTATATGCATGTGTATGTATGTATACACACATATATGCATACATATCATATATACACATACATATACATACACAAATATGTGTATATATCTGTATATGTGTATATGCATATATTTCTGTTTGTACCTAGTTAGCTGATCCTATGTTGTCTGCCCCACTAGGCTTCAAATTCCTAGAGAGGAGAGACTTTTTCTGCCTTTGTATCCCCAGGTCCACATAGTAGGAGCTTAATAAATGTTTATTGAGCTGTTGACAGACTTCCCAGAGATGGCCCCAGGGAAAATCCAGGGAGTTAATGCCCCCTTTAAAAAAGAAAAGCCAACAAAACCTCCCACAGTTTTCCTCAACAAAAGCTTGTTGATTCATTGATAACAAGGTACTAAGTACCAAATGACTAATTAGCTATTATCTGAACGCTTTAGTGTGGATTGAGGTAGTGAAAAGAGTAGGCCCTAGGAGTCTAGAGGGAGTGGGGTTTGAAGACACTAAGACTTTCCTAACCCTTTATTTCTTTATCTGTGAGATGGAGATAACCCTACTGCCTTAGGCACTTCTATCACTGGGCTGGAGGGAAGATATGTCTATATGGCACTGAAGTCTTAAATAAATGTCAGCTTTTATGATCATGGAATGACAATGTCTTTTTTTGTCTTATTTTTTTTCCAATCAATCAATAAACATGAAGAAACCACTAGTTGCCAGACGCTGCACTGGGAAACAAAAAAACAAACAAAGAATATTGCTGCCCCCGAGGAGTTCGCTTTTTGGGAGAAAAGGGCGAGGTTTGGCCCCCATTATTTGGGTTAGTCATTAGGAATAAATCGGTCCAAGCCCTAGCATAATATCCCTAAGTGAGAGTTAAAAGAGCTCATTCCAGCTGATCTACATGGGCTGTCACTTTGCAGATGAGCAGAGGGAGGTGGCATCTCTTGCCAAAGGCTCCCACAGGTACCAAGCAGCAATGTCAGGATTTGAACTAAGGGGTCAGCCCTCTTTCCAAAGGCACCAAAGGGAATCTCACAGCAGGAAGCTTCAAGTTATGTAAATGGGATCTCCAGTTTAATTCAATCCTAGAACTCAGTGAGCTAAGTGAGTAAAGCAAGACTGCCCCAGGACGGTCCTGGTTGGAGGGCTGAGGATGAACAGTGCTCACGAATGCCTTCCCAAACTTTATGGCCAGTGGTCATTAATCGAGGGGTGGTGAGCATTTTATTTGTTTGGTTTCTAAGAAAGCACACTGGGGCCCCGGGAGAATGGGACAGCAGGACAGAAGTGGAAGTAGGGAGATTACAGGAAAAGTAAGGCAATTCTTGTGTCTCAGGGAGGAAGAAGCCACCAAGAGAGCAGAGGTCTGTCTATTACATAACAAAGCTGATCCATCTACTAATTATCCATGTAGCATAGAGAAACTCTACATCTAGAATGTGTTTGAGTATCATATGCTTATACATAAAATAGCTGGCAGAGAGGATAAATATGAATTTCTTAACGGATATATTATACCAACATTTTTCTTTTAAGAAAACAAATTAATTATTTGTCATGGGAGAGATGATGGAGTTCTTTATTACTATGCTAGAAACAATAAATTTTAACACATGACTTATGTCCATACACCAAAGGATAAAAAAAAAGTCATTCACATTTTTAATCTAATTAAAAAGCTAATCCAATCAATTTAGTCATAAAAAAATCACATTACGAAAGGTGAATTTGCACCAATATATTGTAGTAGTGTTATTTGCCCACTGTCCTTGGAGTTTGAAAACTTACATCTCAGAGAGTCCCCAAACAATTGCTAGTTAGGACTGTCTGTCACAAGAATCGTCTGCTCACCCGCCTAAGATCCTAAGAATCACTGTTATAATCATTGCGTTCCAGGCTCTTCCAGATGGACCACTTGCTTTTCTAATATTTTGGTCATTATATTTCAACATAATTGAATTCCTTTGTGGTTCTGCCTATTTTATGTTATACATTTAAAAATATGATTCTGAGAGATTGTCCATAGGTTTCACCAGACTGCCTGAGGACACATAAAAAGATTAAGGACCTCAGCCCTATGTGCTAATGAAGATGCACGCAACAAGCCAAATGCTCATGGCATTGTCTTCAGAGGTATTCATACGTGTATCTCATCCACAGCAAGAACATGCTGGCTGAGAGTCCTCCTCGAGGCAAGAAGCTGACCCCAGTTCTCAAAGGCTATTCCAGAATGATGCAAGCTTTTGCCAGGTTCTACCATGACAAAAAGGAATCCTAGAAATGGACAAGGTCTTCCATCCAATGATGGGAAAGAGTTAAGCATGAGTCGCCATGGGATGACCATTTGGTGATGAATTCTATGTCCATGGCGATCCATGAAACAAAGGAAAAGGCAAAATGGTTATCTGCTCTGTCCTCTCCTTCCCTATCTAAAGAGATACTGGCAGAAAGAAAGGGGATACATAGAGTGCCCAGAATCATGCCATTATTCTATCAGAGCTGAGCCAGATATCAATTCTGATAAAGTCACCATAAATGAAACCAGAAAACAAAAAGGAAATATACTTAATAGGAGAAGAGGTACAACAGTCAACACACACAACCACCACCACCACCACCACCACCACCACAGCAGCAACAACAACAAAGAGTCAGAATGGGGAGTTGTGGAGTTGGTTTTATCATGCTTGTAGAAATACCAAGAAACATGATTTCATGGAACTCTTGGTCATATTGTAACAGAATGCTCATGACAAGCATTTTATAAAAGACTGCCATGAAGATAATTGCCCAGTTATATACCAACTTCTGTTGTAGATGATGAAGGGAAATTCTATGAAATATTTGATAAGACACTCCCAATTAATTCACTTTAATATTCAACATTTAAGACACTTCAATATTCAGTGAATTCAATGAAAAGTAACCATTGGAGAAGACAGTGAAAATATATCTGAATACAGACTAACGGCATTTTCAGTCAAATATAATGAATATTTTATTCAAGGAGAGAATCCAAAGATATCAGACATGGCAAACCTTAAATAATACCATTTTTAAAATTAACCTGAGTATATCCTGACAGGAAGAAACTAGGTGCCAAAAAATCATTTTTTAATCAGCTGTGTACTGCTACATCATCAACTTCTTGGGACAAACATCTAAATCAATACTGAATTAGAATAATAAAAAAAGGAGATGAATAATAAAAATTAGATGAACCAGTATGGGATTGAGGCAACTCCAACCTGACTTGCTCAAATGAGCTACAAACAGTGAAAAATGGGAAATGGACATAAGAACAGGCCTTGACACAGATTACTGCCATTTCCTAAGAAATTTCAAGGGATGTAGTAAATCAGTCACCAAAATAAAGAGACCAAAAATCAAGAAACCACGTTAGACTACAAATAACTGACCATCTTGGCAAACTAAGAGATATGGCAGCCAAGAGAATACTAGAGTAGAATAGATTTTTTTTTCTTTTGTAAAATCTTACTGACTGGGATGCTAGGAAATTATAGGTAGTTTCATTTCAGTATACACAGTAAAAAATGGTAGAGGAAAAAGGAAGTTTAAAAGCAAGCATGGGGGGAGGTCAGCTAGGTGGCACAGTGAATAGAGCATTGGCCTTGGAATCGGGAGGACCTGAGTTCGAATCCAGCCTCAGACACTTGACACACTTACTAGCTTTGTGACCTTGGGCAAGTCACTTAACCTCAATTGCCCTGCCTTCCCCCCTCTAAAAAAAACAAAAAACAAAAAGCAAGCATGGTGAAAAGGCCAACTAAGCCAGATCATCCAGAGGCAGTGAAGCATGGAAGCAAGAAGGACACCAAAGAGACAAAAAAAATGAAAAAGATTTATCAAGATTTATCTAACACTTTTCATCAATTACAGTGAAGCCATTGCCTTTGGACTCTTCACATCACAAGCTCCATTACGAAGTCAAAATAGAAGAAAGAAAATGATGATTTGAAGAGAACAGTAGCTAGAATGATCCAAGTAGACACAGAAAAATTCCATGCTGGATGTGACACAGATTTAAGAGATCAGAATCATCGATCCTAAACAGAATGTTCATGGGGAAATAACATTTTTTAAAAAATTGAATATTCAATTATTACCGAAAAGGCTATGTCAAGAATAATAATAGCAAATACCCACATGCCTATTTCCTCTTCTTTACAAACTATTTGCGATAATAATCTGCACGTGTATTATGAGCATCACTGATGAAAGATTGAGTAGTTGAATGGGCAGTTTTCTGCAGACAAGATCCAACAACGGGCCGAGTCTTTATGGTCAGTTAAACCATTGGCTTAAAGGAGCAGACAATATAAGATCGCACTGTGCTTATTATTTGTTTACTATTTTATTAATTACTACTATTACTATTGATCTTCAGGAGAGCAAACTGCTTCCAAAAACACTTCTTCTCCAACAAGGGGCCTCTTGTAAAGATGTGAAAATCATTGAAGATCCACTGGAAGAACCAACAATAAAAATACCTGCCTGAAGACCCATCAATGATGACTATAAATGGGGTGAGAACAAGGAGGTGTGTGTATGCTTGCCAAAGATATTTGCACTAGCACGGAAGAAGTCCAGGGCAGAGTCCAAATAGAAGGAGAAATCCCTATAGAACAGAAACTTTTCACTTCTTTTGTGGCACAATCTCTTTAGGTAGTCCGCTGAAACCTATGGACTCCTCAGAACAATGTTTCCAAATGTGTAAAATTAAATACATAGGATTACTTTAAAAAATACATAGGATTACAAAGTAAAATAATTTTATTAAAATAATGTATCGATATATAATTCAATGTTGCATATATACACACGACCTATATATGATATATATCTAAATGTAGATATGTATAGATGTGTGTATATATGATGTATGCATATAGACATATCTGTGTATACACCTATAGGTAAGTATATATGCATACACATATTATATATGTGTGTGTCTGTGTATATTTGTCTATGTCTATATGTATGTGTATAAATGTATACACATATATACATATATATATATATAAATGTATGTATATACAAGTATGGATAGACAGATAGAAATAAAGATAGATACATAGATAGATTGATAGATAGATAGATCAGACAGCTATCAACCAAAAACAAGTTCCTGTATCCCAAGTGGTTGAGAAACACTTCTATAACCAGGGAGGCTCTTCAGAAGCTCTTTTTTATAGATAAAATTGCACTAAATGAATTAAACCATATTGCAGAGCTTCCTAAGCAAGATTAAATAATCATTCAAAAGCATCTATGATTGTGGTATAAAATAATGATAACTGTATTTCAATATAATTGCATTTCAATATAATTTGCATTATCCTTTGCAATCCTTTGTCTTCTATTTCAGGCTTTTACCAAAATTATTCTGACTGGGGCAAAAAGCCCAAGGGGTCCAGGACACAAAAAGGTCAAGAATCCCACCTGCCTAAGGCACCATCATTTTTTTGAACTTTAAGGAACAATTCCCTTTTTTTCCTTATAAAAAGGTACTTTAAAAATACTTATATTAAAATTAAAATATAATGAACTTGTAAATTTAAAGTTTGTAACACATTGGTCAGTAGTGGAAATACTTTAATTGTGCATTATCTGAGAGAAAAGTGTCTGCCAAATGAATAGTTTAAATACTATTTCAGTGGAATGCTTAGCAGATTTAAGAAAATAAACTCCCCAAAACAGAATTCATATGCAGTGGTTAGTTAGGCTGATCACACCTGTCTTAGCTACTTACTGATGCTCTCTGAAAGCAAAAACTAGGCAATATTTGAAAACAAAAAGCCCCTGGACTCCAGTTATCTTATATATTTGAAGCAAAATGTTTCCTTTCAGGATGATCTGTAAATCATGATTTTCTAAATCAGATTGCTCATACAATATACCTGGAACTAGTGAGAGTCTATGAAAGGCAATGCCTTGCATAGGGCAATAGCTCTGCTTTCTTCAAAGTACCCATCTGAGCCTCACACATGGCTAGCTTTTATTTACCACAGGACAGCTGAACTGAGAGCCTGCTTTTTTTTTCGATTCCAGTGCCATGAAAACCAGACAAAAGAGCAAAATTTGAGCTCCTTTCTACAAAAATTAAATGCATCCTTAAAAATTTTTTGCCCCCCCCCCAAAAAAAGGAGATTAAATCTTCTGTTAGCCACTGGCTGGCTTTAAAATGATTTCAGGAACACACACATCTCCAATGCAGAATGTGGACAAGTCTACTGCATGTTCAATATGGAAGATTAAGGCCTAACACCAGGTAGTGTTTGCAACAAGAAACATCAATTAACACTTTTTTTTCCCTAAAATCTATTGATTCTCAACGTTTGTTTAAATGAAAGGCCGAAGCCTATATCACAAGAATTGGTAACTATCAATGAACGATGGCATGCTTCTATATTCAAAACTATTTTAGGCTTTTAAAATGATTTGCTTTCTAACTCTAAATGCTCAGTCTCTGTTTTCACATATCCACGTCTGTAATGAAAGCAAAGAGCTATGTTTTGATTACAATATTAAATACAGATGCCTGTGAGCAACACATGCACACAGATTCTAAAATGTGACAGAGTTCTTTGAGATCACTAGGCTCACCCTTCCGTTTTACAGGTGAAGAAACTGAAGCACAGAGAGATAGAAAGTATTCAGTGTTATTTAGGAAGTAAGGGATGGAATCTGTCCTTGAACCCAGGTCAAATGACACCAAGGCCCTCTACTGTCATGGCTTCTGCATGCCAGCCTTTACCTCTGAGGTGGGACTCTGCTTCCCCCTCTAGGGACCTTGTACTCTGACGAGTTAGACTTAACCACTTTTAAGTCTGTCCTAGACACGCTTCCCTGCTTCTCCTCAGCTATCTTCCATCCAGTGTTCTATCTACTATGCCACCCTATACCTGTTGGTACACACATCTTAATACCTATGAGAAGGCATGGAGGGGTTGAAATCTACACTGTGGAGGGAGTATCCACACCTAAAAACTGTCAAGAGACTTTAGACATTAAGTTTGTTTATTGTTCTTTGTTGTTGCCAACACTATCTGATGTGAGGGCTAAATCCTATGTACCATAGGCGGGTCCACAGAAAGTACTAAGTTAATCACTTAGCCTTTCACTGGCCCAGGATACTCTCAAAAAGAGTAAGTTTCATACATTTTAACTCTTAAGTTACAGGATGCTGGTCATTCCTCACTGGGTGATCCTGAGTTTAAAAATAAAAGACAAAATAGATTGACAAAAGAGTCTGGTTTCTGTTAAAAGCCCTGTTGAACTACCTAATTTAATTATGATTTTCAAGTGCTCTGATTTATTTCCCTGCATAGAATCAGTAGGAACAGGATTGAGATAAACTACTTTCTGTGCCCTCATCTTTCCAGAAAAGCTCCACAACTGGGGAGGGGGGTGAGGTTGGGTGGGGGTGGAGGAATATATCCAGTTTGCTTGGTGCCGAAACATATCAGTTAGTATACAATGATCTATTAACTAATTACCAGGGAAAATTAACAATGTAAATCAGGAATCATAGAATTTATAAAAATGGTGTTTAATTTTGCCCTTCTACCCAATGACTATGCAGAATATTTAAATATATCCTTTTATACTTTGAATTTTGTGATCCTAATCTCCCGTGAGATTATGTTTAATTGGTTTATGCTTTTGAAACTTTGCCTTGTGCACTTTATATCCTTCCTCTCTCCCCCAACCCACCAAGAACAGACAATCGAAAGCAACAAGTTTTGTTTTTGTATTTGTGTTCCCAGTCTAGCCCTAACGCTGGCGCACAGTAGGTGCTGATAAATGTCTGCTGAGTTGAATTGAAATTCTTCTGATTATAACTGTTATCACACTCTCTTCCCCTCTCTACTCTGGTGATTTTACTTAGAGTGTGAAATTAATAATAATTGATAAAAGCAATTATTTATCTCATTTGATGTTTACAACAATCCTAGGAAATAGGGGTCATCACGATCCTCATTTTACAGATGAGCAAACTGAGTCTGAGACATTCCATCACTTGCCCACGGTTACATAGCTAGTACATGTTGAAGTCTATATTGAAACTCAGGTCTTCCTCAGTCCAGATCCTGCGCTCCATCCACTGAACCACCTAGTGGAATCTACTCAAATGCTGACGTATTTAAGGTATTCTTTAGTATGGGCCATTGTTCTCATAAATAAATGATCATTTGTAAAAGGCCTTAGACTACTTTTGCTGCTAACAGTCAGGCAGTGACACCAATAGAGATCAGAAGGCCAGATAAGTATGGCCCCCAGGAAGTTTCTATGGACCCAAGAACATGCCACATACACTGAAATTTGTCCATCATCCCTCAGAAAATGTGCCTATGGGACTGTGGTATTAGATGAGATTGTTTTATCACTCAGGACCTGGCTGCCAGTTTCACCAGTGGGACTCACACGCTCAAGTCCGCCATGGAGAAGGTGCTTCCAGCCTGTATTAGTGAATGGATTTCCCTACATATTCCCCACAGCTCTGATCCTAACAAATAAACAAAATTGCAGTTCTGTTCTGCTGAAACATCTTTTTTACACAGATTCAAAATAAAATGTTTTACCAAATGCTATGGGGAAGGAAGGGGCATCCGGGTAGTGAAGTGAAAAGAGTGCGGGACATGAAGTCAGGAAGACTCTTCTTCCCAAGTTCAAATCTGGTCTCAGATATTTACTAGCTATGTGACCCTGGGCAAGTCACTTAACCTTGTTTGCCTCAGTTTCCTCATTTGGAGAAGGAAATGGCAAAGCACTCCAGCATCTTTACCAAGAAAACCCCAAATGGGGTCACAAAGCCTTGAACATAATTGAAAAATGACTGAAATGATGAAGGAAATATATAACAAAACTCCAATGGATTTTCTAAAGACAGGGAACCCAGGAAAAATAAATTAAAAAATAAAACAAAGGTAAATGCATTTGTCAACAAACAGGCCATTTTTCATTCAAATTGAAGACAAATACAAGAAATGATTTTGATAGCCTGTCAAATGAAATTCACCCCTCTTAAAATGATGCCCACCATTGTGTGGGCAAAGAAGCCATGTAAAATACCCATTGACTGAGGACCTGAGTTCAGCATGCCCAAGGATTCACATATCATGTTCTGTCCAAGACAGAACCCACGGCTCCTCCTCCACTCGGCTGACTCATCCTCCTTTCCTCCCTATTCCTCTGAGTGGTTCACTCCTGGTCTGGCTTGCAGTCATCTCTGACACTGCCGCCCCTCCCTACATCCAATGAATCAACACTTTGGGGCAATTCTAAGTGTTTCTTCTATGAGTCACTCACTCAATATTCTCGCTTCCCTCCATTGGAGCTCAGAGCCTTGCACACAGTAGCATTAAATAAATGTCTAATCAGCTGAATACTATTCTCACCCCTTAACCAATCTTTCTTCCAGTTTATCCTTAACAAAAATATCAAATTAACCCTCTTAAAATAGTCTTACAGTTTGTTACTCCTTTGCTCCAAAACCTTTAAGGATAGACTCAGGTTAAAATCCAAATATCTGTTTGGCATTCGAGGCTCTCAACCACCTAACACTGAGGTCCCTTTTTCGACCTTATCTCCTCTACCCCTTCTTCATATGGCAATCAACTGGACTAGCCTCACTGTACTGGATGATTCTGCAAGGCCTTTGTTCCCACACAGCTCCTCCTTCCCCCCTGCCGCCTCACACGCACGTACATGCCCAGGCACACAAATCCAGCCTCTGCATACTACAGTCATGCTCCTCCTCCCCGGCAGATTCAAGCTACAAGCTCTCCTCCAAGCCCCTCCAAAGTATTCCAGGCCACAGACAGAGTTATTGCCTTTGGAATCCTGAAAACTTCTCATGCCGCATTCCTTGGGAACGTATGGCGACGACAGTCAGGAGCTCCCTTTTCACCCACATATGCTCTAATCAGACACCAAGACTCTGAAGGGCAGGGATTCCTTGGTGAACTTGGAGTACTTAGCAAAGATAATTGACTGTTAAATCAGTGAAACCATGTTCTGGCAGGTTTTGTGGAGATCCCATGCTAACAAAATTGCCAGGTAACTTTTCAATGGAAAAGAACTCAGGGATGATAAATAAGGGTCTAATCTGCTTTTATTAACCTCACTGAAATATGGACAAATAGTACATTTCCTATACTATTAGCTACTAATATAAATTTATGTTTTAAATTGGTGTTGGAAAAAAAATACTCACCTAAGCAAGACAAAAAGATAAGAAATGTTGTCCCCTAAGGAACAAAAAAATGCCTTGCACATGTTAGGTGGTTAATAAATATTGGTTGAATTGAGTTGTGAAGTTTTCTACGGTGAAATTTTCTGCCACTGTCAGGTAATATGATATATATTTCACTTTTTTTAAAAAAATCATGTGGCACTTTTGGGGGAATCTGAGGATTAAAGCTTTCTTTCTTTTTTTTTGTAGTGGAGGGGGGGAGGTGAAGAGTAGAGTACTGGCCCTGGAGTCAGGAGGACCTGAGTTCAAATCTGACCTCAGACACTTGACACACTGAGTGGCTGTGTGACCTTGGGCAAGTCACTTAACCCCAATTGCCCTGCCTTCCCCCTGCAAAAAAAATTAAGCTTTCTTAATATTGGTCAATAAACACTTATTAAGCACCTACTATGTGCCAGGCACTGACAGGGATACAAAGGAAAGAAAAAGGCAGTCCTTGCTCTGGAAGAACTCACAGTCTCATGTCCCCTACTACTCTGTTATAGAAAGTGGAAATTATGTTGTATTAATTGGATTTCTTAAAGTGCTTTGCTGTGAGAAATTGTCAGATCATCTTGTTGCAATCCTACTAGAGTAAGGACCCATTTTCCCCAAATTTCATACCTGTAAAACTCTAATAATGCAACAAAATAATTTATAATTAAATCATAGACTCAGCAAATGTCAAGAGTTGGATGGAAGACCAACGCTCCAGTTTTACAGGTTAGCGAACTGAACCCAGACAATATAAATGACATGCCAAAGTCACATAGGAACAGGGCTTGGACTCCATCTCCAAGACCCCAGATGCCCTACTGTGTTTAGATAAAGTTGGCCAAAGTAAAGAATAAAAAACCAAAGACCAATTCCTCATCTGAAGGCCACGAAACCTCAGTCACTCCTAAAAGAGGTCTTCTATGTGTACCCTCAAAGGCAGGGTAACAAAATGGAACAGTCACAGGGGAAGGTGGAAAGAAGCTAACTGCTAAGTAGAGAAAGGTTGCCCTGCTCCCCAAACGAAGTTTGGGATTCTGCATTTACCAGAAACTCCAAAGATTTAAGTGACAACTACAAAGGCACCCTGTGTTTACTGCTAAGCCTCTAAAAGATAGCACTTTATCACTGCCATAAAATTTAAATAGCGCATTTTAAGTGTTTCTTGTTAGAGATGATACATGGCCCAAATCAAGAACAAGTCCTGGGCTATTAATAGGAGAATCACATTGGGCAAAGCCTTCTTGATTTGATGAGGACGTCTACGAGGGAGATATAACACAGTACGGACTTTTTTTTCACTACAAAACTACTGCTCTCATCAATTATTTTGAAAATATGTAAAGGAATGCAACGCAAATAATGCTTATGGCGATAAACCTTTCCATTCTTTGTGACATGGGATAAACTCGTCGGAATGTAATGGACTCAGTGGGATTGAATTTGGTGTTTATTTTCTAAGAGTACAAATGCAGGGCTGTGCCTGAAAGTGAAAATTCAATGAAGGTTAAGTTTCAGACATATTAAAAATTAAGTATGCATTCATTCATTCATGCAGGTGTGTATTCATTCATTCATTCATTCATTCATTCCCTAAGTACTCATTAAGTATCTACCTTGTGCCAGGCACTATCCTAGTTACTGGGGACATGACAGGGGTTTGACAAAAAAAAAAAACCAAAATAATTCCTTCCCTCAAGTAGTTCTCCATCCATTAGGAAAAACAGCATATTCCCCCAAAATTAAAAAGACTAGATACAAAGTAATGTCAGCAGAGGGAGGCAGTAGTAGGACGCATCAAAAAGAGACTACATAGATTTCCTGCATCATAAAAATGAACAACTAAAAGCTAGGGACAAAAGAAAGAAACTTCAAAATAAACAAGTTATTTAACGAAAGTGGTTAATATGCACTTTCTGGTTGTTAATCCAGGCCTTAACAATTACTCAACTGGTTGGAAAACCTGACAAATCTTTGTAGTCCACCAAATGTCTGTTGCTAAAACATATTTATAATATAAGGTCAAAAACAGAGACTGAAAACTGTGTTAGGTGACTGTGGTCCACCTCCTAAACAAGCTTCCCTTCTGAAACAATTTCTACATGCTCAATGCATTTCCTGCAAAAATGAAACATGGTAGCTCATAGCGTATTTTAAAAGGGACATCCACTGGGTCCGTGCTTGGATTGTTAGCAAGAACCCTCCTGGAGGGGAAACTCCCTCTGCCAACACTGGCTGGCATTTTATTTACAACCAAGAGACTTAAAGAAAACTCAAAAGAACTGCAATGAAGCTCTGTACCAAGCCACAGCCAGAGATAGCGTAGAATGTTATGAGGGGTCGGTTTTGAACCAAGGTCAATCTGTTTCTGAGACCAGCCTGCCATCCACTAAGGCACACTCCCTTTTAAAGTGGAGAAGCAGAATATTGATTGAAAGCAAAGGTATTAGTAGAAATAGTTACATGTAGGGATCAAATTTGTTATAACCTATTTCAAAAGTGCTCCTGGAAACACACACACACACACACACACACACACACACACACACACACACCCTTCTATTTGTTCTGTTCTCTCCTTAGATGAAATAATGACTCAATTTATTTTCTTATTTCAGAACAAGTTCAAGATCTCTCAAGGGTAGATTTTTCTTTTGAATAGGACAGCAAGGACCCCTCCATTGCTTTGCCAAAGAACTGCAAGGGAGAGGAAGCTCAGAGTTTGGTGGAGTTTTGAAGCCTTTACCTAAAACTGTGTTCCCCAACAAAAATGCAAGACTGTCCCTTTTTAGGGAAGTATAAATGGTGGAGTTGGAAGGGGCTGCCCTCAATCTGCTTTGGTGAATATTTTGAGTGAGTCTTACTATTGGATGTCTCCATTCACTGCACCCATCAAAAGTGTGAAGAGAGAGAGACAGTTAGATATTTTTCTTCTACTTAAGCAAAGATATTGGGTGAATGGACACCATAGTGCGGACGAGTGAGAACAAGGTCTAGAAATATATAGCAGTCACCACTCTGTAATCTTGACACTAGGGGAAGCAAGGCGATGCAGTGGACAGAGAAGTGGGCATGGAATCAGGAGGATGCATCTTCTCGAGTTCAAATCCAGCCTCAGACACTTCCTAGCCATGTGACTCTGGGAAAGTCACTTCACCCTGTTTGCCTCAGTTTCCTCATCTGTAAAATGAGCTGGAGAAGGAAAAGGCAAACCACTCCGGCATCTCCACCAAGAAAACCGCAAAAGAGGTCACAAAGAGTTAGAAATAACTAAAATTCCACAACAACAATACATAGTCCTGAAGACATTAAAAGGCAGATCACCCTGAAATAATGGACCAAAAAACCCCAAACAAAACCAACTTCACCAAATCATCTCTTTATGGTCAGAGCTAAAACATGGTGTATTCTCCCTTATTTTTAGGCAAAACAGAACATCAATTTTGAATCATCTCACAAAAGATATGATAAGCTTACGCCCATACAAACATGGATTGAAATATGATCTGCATGGATGTGTGCATGATGTGTGTTGGAACATGCACAGATACAGACATGTCCTCGTCAGAGCTGTCACTTACTTAGATTGGAAGGGCTACAAAGAGTAATTTAAATATAAATCTGCTTTATTCACTAAATAACCAGGACATGAGGATATGTGTGTATATATATACATATATATGAAATTATAGTATATACAAATATATTAGATATAAATAATATGTAATTATAAATACATATATAAACCCAAACATGTGTACATATATATAAACACACATATATATGTAGAAGACAAATCATGAATTAGGGTTCTGTTTGGATTTCTATTTTGCAGGCTTTTTGTTTTAAGTATTAAAAGGCTTAATCAAGAATTCATGGCACCCGTCTAAAAATCGTTTTCAGATATGTTTAATTATCCCAAAACTTTATTTCATTGGACCAGAAATCTAGACCTGCAGGGCTTCCGACGTCACCTAGTACATGCCTCTCATTTTACAGATCATGGAACTGAGAGCCAGGGAGCAGACGAACTTGTCACACAAGCAGGAAGTATCTATGGCAGGATTTGAAATCAGGCCCTCTGCCTCTGCAGCCAAGGGTCCTTTCACATTAAAGACTGAAGCTTAGCCAGTAGTTTTCTGTACTCAGGCTTCTAATCAAGGCATGGCCTTAGCCTTCACATGGGAGATAAAAATAGAACCATTATTCATCGTGTGTGTGTGTGTGTGTGTGTGTGTGTGTGTGTGTGTTCCTAAATCTGGCCATTAGCTTGTCCAGATGATAATGATAAGGCTTGTCATTAGAGACTGTTGGTGGGGCCTGAAAGCTTTGGAGGAATTTTCCTCAACACCTATTTTTTAGTGATATCTCTTAGCTTAGAGATTATATTCTCCATAGTCAGGTATATGACAGACTATATGAGAGCCTGACTTTGAACTGGCTAATGAGACTCGCTTATCAAAAAATGAAATTGGTCATGGATAATATTGGCCATAAAGGAGCATGTATAAGTTTAATTTATAATATATAAATGCATATATACACCCTTATTATACGAATGTGTATATATACAGACACACAGGTATATTATACACATGTAATATTTATCACATGAATAGATCATATAAATGTACATAAAATACCAGCTTTAAGGTTGCAAAAGATTTAGTCTAGTTTATTTGATCTACGCCACAGTCTTGTAAAGGCGGTGCTCATATCCCCTTTTAGGCTGAGGAAATGAAATCTGAAGAAGTTAAGGGCTTGTGGCGAGCCAGCGAGCCAGGAAGCATCTCGGCGAGGTTTCGTGTTCAGTTCTGCCGACCCTTTAGGTCGGACACTCCAACTGCCAAGCCCCCAATCTACTTCCCAGACAATGGAGCTGCCTGTGTATATTCATGTAGAGATGTCTATACAAACACATAAACATATACTCATGCATGAGCACAGCATTCCAGAAGTCTTAACGCAGTTTAAGCTTTATAAATATACATAACACACAATTCTGTGAGAAGAGTGGCTCTTTTTTATCTTTCTGTGCGTGCCCAATCCTAGGCAGAGTGCCTGACACATAATAGGTGTTATTTATAATAAATGTTTATTGATTGACTGACCACATACAAATGCACACACATACACACATGCACACACCTTTTGAGGGGAACAAGACCCATGATTTCATCATTCTAGGGAGCTCCTAGTGATAAAAGTCTCTGTACCAATGCAGATCAGCCTTTTTTGGTAACAAATATCCTCAGAAAGTCTGGGGCACTCAGATGTTAAACAGTGGTCCAGGGTCATAAAACCTATACAGCCACAGGTAAGTATTTATGGGTGTCCCCAAGTGTTTCTAAGTGCACTAAGGCTTTTGGGACTGTGCATAAATATGTGTTTTGTGTGGATAACCGCATATGCATGTGTGCATGCATATCATTTTCTATTTTTAAAAATAAAATGGAACTTTACAAACTCCTAATAGCACCACCTCACTTTCCAGATGAAAAACAGACATGTCAGCTGCTAGGTTAATTGGAAGAACACAGGACCACAAGGGTGTGAGACCGATGAGGTCCCAGCTCCAGAGCGTGAACTCTGGAGTGGGGTCAGGAAGGCCTTCTCCAGAAAGGAGTCTCTTTCCCTTTATGTCAGGGAGTATTTCAGCAATACTCCTGCATCCATGTCCAGCCATCTCCTGCTTATTTAGCAACTGATTAGCTGGTGTGGGATTTATTCAGGCTTTGTTTCTCTTCTTCCTGGTGCCAACCTCTTGACTATTTCTCTGTTCATTAGCCTTGGAATTAGAAAATGGGAAAGGGAAAAAAAATTAAAAGCAGAACAGGAAATGATCACAAATGCTATATTCTGTAATGTGTTCTTATCCCTGGGGAAAGTGACCAGGCCTGACACCAATTCTAGGCCTGCCTCTCTACCAGGTTTTCTCAAACTGTAGAGGGACATCCCCAGATGGCCAGAAACAGTGTCTGGCAGGTCACAGCATATGGGTCATGGCTCAGGATGGTAGGCAGGCACATACAGGCCTGGCATCAGGAAGAATTGACTTGAAAGGTCAAAGTTAGGGCTGGGGCCCAATGCTAAGCTGGCCTAACATCTCAGAGACTAGAGTTCACAATAGCCTTCACAAAGCACTTCCAAACAGAAACACTCTCCTCTCCTCTTCCCTGAGTCAACATTCTTTTTAGTTCAAAAATCATTTATTGCACCTCTATATACCACGTACAAAATGTCGTACCAGGCCAAGATAAATAAGACGGCCTAGCCTTTGCAAAACTTACAATCTACTAGGGAAGATAAGATATTTGCACGAATAACTCTAATACAAGGCAGATGGTGATAATGACCATGAGAGGGGTACAAAGTCTCATAGGTGAAGGGGGAGAAGGGAAAGATTAATTCTGCCAAGGATCACAGTGCAGGTAGCATTAGGATTGTCCTTAAAGGATGGGAGGATTTTAGCAAGCAGAAATTAGGGGCAAGAACATTTTGAGGAGAAGGAAGAGCGAGTGTTCAAAAGGCACAAAGGCAGGAAACGGTGCCAGGAAACAGAACCTAGGGTACCAGGAAATGGAAAGTTGGAGGGGGGATAACTGGAAAGGCAGGCTAGTTACTGGCTTGTTGTTGTTCGGTCATTTTCAGATGTGTCCCATTTAGGGTTTTCTGGTCAAAGACACTGGAGTAGCTTGCCATTTCCTTCTCCAGATCATTTTACAGATGAAGAAACTCACGCAAACAAGGTTAAGTGACTTGCCCAGGGTCACATAGCTAGTAAGTGTCTGAGGCCAGTTTCAAGCTCAGGAAGGTGAGTCTTCCTGACTCCAGGGCCAGAACTCTACCCAACGCATCACATAGCTGCCTACTTGCTGGCTACTGACCTCTTTTGTCTAATAAATGGGGTTTTTTGAGTTATCTAATGAAAGGGACCAATGACACATATGTCTGGTCACCTTTCATTAGAACGAACTCCTCCACCACCACCCCAAGGGGGAAAATACCTTAAGTAATAATGAAATAACTGACAAAACTTCAACTTAAATGATCGGTAAATAATATTTGCTATTCCTACTCCCTTTTAATTTGTAGAGTTGAGCGAAACTATTTAAGGTGACAATATTGATGATTCATTCATTCATTCTCTCCATAGAAATTTCTCGACTATCTATTATATATAAGTCACTATGCTTGGGTCAAAGATGTGAACAGCCCAGTCCTACCTTTCAAGAAGCTGATGTATCTCCCAGCTCCAGGGATTTTCCCTGTTGTCCTAGAGCTCTCTCCCTACCCCCCTCTGCCTCCTGGATTCCCTGGCTTTCTTCAGGATGCAGCCCCAGTCCCTCCTTTCACAATTCACCTAAATGCTAGTGTCTTCCCCCAGTTGGTCACCTCCAATTTATCTTGTATGCATCATGTTTGTCCATAATTTTTGCATGCTGTATCTCCCACTACAATGTGAGACAATAGACTATCTTTTGCCTTTCCTTGTCTCCCTAGGGTTCAGCAGAGTGCAGGAACACATTAGGTGCTGGAAGCATGACAGATTGACAAGAGAGTGACAAGAAGGTGTCAAAGTTCGGAAGAGAGAGAGACCTTGTTCATCTGGGAACGGAGCAGTTTAGAAAGACTTCATGAGAGAAGGGCATTTGCAGAGTTTTTGAGAATGGAAGGATCCATCAAGAACCTATAGTAAATCACTGTTTGAGTTATTCTTGAAGAATGGATAGGAATTTTTTATTTTTATTTTTTTAATATTCAGTATTTACTTTGAGCTTTAAATTGTCTTCCTCCCTCCCACTCCCCCATCAGTGAGAAGGCAAGCAACATGATCTTCATTATTCATGTGAAATCATGCACAAGATATTTCCCCATGTTGAAAAAAATAAAGTGAAAAAAATATGTTTCAATCTGTTCTCAAGAGTTTCTCAGCTCATTCTCTGCTGGTGGAGAGTATTTTTCCTCATGAGTCCTCTGGAACTGTCATGGAATCATCAGATTGATCAGAATAGCTAAGTGTTAATCATCCATACACTATTGCTACTGTTGCATAGAATATTCTCCTGGTTCTGCTCACTTCATTTTGGATCAGTTCATACAATTCTTCCCAGGTTTTTTTCTGAAGCCATTTCCCTCTTCATTTCTTATGACACAATAATATTCCATCACAATCATTTAACACAATTTGTTTAGCCATTCCTCAATTGATGGGCAACCTTTCAATTTCCAAATTCTTTGCCATGAAAAAAGAGCTGCTAGAAATATTTTTGTACATGGAAATCTCCATCTTTCTTTGATCTCTTTGGGATACAGACCTAGCATGGATAGAATTTTGATAAGCAAAGACACAAAAGATGAAGAGATCTGGGGAATGGCAGGTGGAGTAAGAACAGTGGAGGAGGAATGAGAAAAGGTGAAATCCAAACAGGGACAGCCTTGAATGTATTCTTATGGATTGCCTTAGCTACTGCTCTGTAGACTCTGCTTGAAGCCCAGGGTTTCTCAGGATCTCCCACACTACCTAAGACTTTGCCTTCCATATGTATGTTTGATGATACACAAATAGGTGATTTTCTAAATATGACGTAGAAACTAGTAGTTACAATGATGGACCTTTTACACTAGTGACAGAAACGTCTCAGCCACATTTTGTTATTTGTTTGCCTACTGAAATCCACGCTTGTCTTTTCAAGCTTCTGATTAAAATCTGCTTGCCAATTTCCATGCCCCTCCCCTTTCTGAGACATAAGGAACACTTGGGATTAAGACTTGCCTCTGACAAATAACAGCAACTCTGTAACATTGTAAATTGTATACAAGTTACTGAAACAACAAGCAGAAGGGATTTTAACATAAGGAGCCCCCTATCCTGACATCATGGCACCTAGGTGGCAGCACATTGCACAGAACACCAGGGAAACTCATCTTCCTGAGTTCAAATCTATCCTCAGACACTTATAGCTGTGTGACCCTGGACAAGTCACTTCACTTTTTTGCCTCAGTTTCCTCATCTGTAAAATAATCTGGAGAAGGAAATGGCAAGCCAGCCTAGTATCTTTGCCAAGAAAACCCCAAAAGGACTCACAACGAGTCGGACAAGACTGGAAAACTATTGAATATCCTGATGGAAACACAGGATAGACCAAAAACAACCCCAAAAAACCGATATGCATTTGGATCAATTTCCTTCCTTGAGTGAAGCATCTGAACCCCATGGGGTGGACTGAGGTATCTGTTAGTTATCTGTCTGTTTGGCCACCTTGACTTTGGCCAATATTCAAATGATGACTTTATTTCCTCTTAGGGGGAGTATGTCGAGGCATAGGCTCCCTTTCCTACTTCCTTTTGGTGTTTTCCCAACATTTATGACTCTTTTGTTGCTTATCAAGCATCTATCCACTCCTGGTAAAAAGCCAAACAAAAAGCCTAATGCCGAAAGCTATTCCTCTTTGGGAATGTGAGGTTGAGAACAAAGTATCTTTCTAGTAGATAGAGGAGGATATGTGGCAGTAAGATGAAAATAATAAATGGAGGGCCTCTTGTTTATTTAGGAAAAAGAAACAATTGGAAAAATAACCTACCCTTTTGATCTCAAGCATATATAAATAACAATAACAGAATAATCAAAAGAGACTACTGATTGCATACTAATAGCAGCCTAAGAACTGAATAAGATTTTAGAAAAATAATAAAAGTATGTAAAGTTGAATGCAAAATCATAGAATTCTAATTTTCAAAATGAATGTAATTAATAAGACTTATGGTATTTTATCCTTTTTCTTTATTTTTTTTGAGGCAATCAGGGTTAAGTGACTTGCTCAAGGTCACAAAGCTAGTAAGTGTCAGAGGCAAGATTTGAACTCAGGTCTTGGTGACTCCCCAGTCAATGCTCTACCCACTGCACCACCTAGCTGCCCCATCATTTCTCTTTAAGAACACTGAAATCATAAGAAATATCATCTCTATGCCATTTTACTTTATTGAATTCTAGTTATGTCTACTACAGAAGATAAAAATATATGTAAAAAGAATCCCCCCCAATCTAACTAAACATTGGTAAAGTGGTGATGCCAATTATTCATTTTTTTACAACTGGATTTGATCCTGTAATCCTAAAATGTGGATTCCCCCTCCCACTTTTTTTTAGAGGATGGACATCTTAAGCTACGTAGATCTATTACATCATCTGATAAATGTAATTACAGATAGTAATCAGTGTTGAAGCATATTCAAAAATAACTCCTAGATATTTGGGCTTCCATCACTAGAAGGCTGTATGCTGTAAATGTATGGATCTAACTAAAGAAAATTTAATGTGGAAATGAAAAAAAAAACCTGAATGTGGAAAAGGAGAAATCTTTGCAGCAACTTTTGAATACTTCTTATAGTTTTGATAATGTGATAGCATAAACTTCTAAGTGGTCTGAATAAATGCACTGGAGGCAAGCTTTCTATTTAGAAAAAAATATAGTTGAGTGTGATTTGCTCCTATTAAGAGCCTTGATATTATGGGTGTAAGTTGTTATTCACATCTTTTGGCATATAAAGATGAGCCTCTCAGTTTCTTCCACAAATGTCAAAGCAGACGACAGTTTTCTGTAGGGACATTGCCACTACTTGAAGCATGATCCTATTTCAGAGACAGCACATACATGTTTTTATAATAATTGATCTCAGAGGAAAAGTAATTCTCAAGATATATGACCAGATTTCATCTTGAGATTAATATACCCCGTAAGTATTATAACAAAGGGCAATCACACAGACTTAGAGAAAGATCTCAAAGAAAAATAGAAAGGGAAAAGTGACAACCATAGATGCATAATATAAAAGTGTTAATCCATCAAGGAGGCTTCATTTTTAAGACTATCACAGGCCCATAGGACAAGGTGATGTCTTTGAAAATATGAATGAACCTATTACAAAGACATGCCAGGCTCCGAACCATAAGCATAAAAGGTTTAGTTTTTTTTTTTAATGAAATAATATATTTTGCAGTTTCCTTTCAGAGAAGACAGGGCTATGTCTTTCTCATTGTGGGAAATTCTCAAGAACACAGAACCATGACACAAAGCCTACTCTATGGATTCTTAGTAACTCAAAACAAAACCAGAGCAGTATGTGTGGTGTCATACAACAAAGATTACTTACTGAGTCCTCTGCTTCCCACTCAAGTGGTATTCAGGTACAAGATATGAGTGAACTGGGATCTCATCTTCCCCTGCATACACGAACTGGTCTTGGACGCTGATGGGAAAATATTCTCCAACTTATAAAATATACATTCTTTTGCCATGGATAAGCAATCTGGCACCACCAAAAGAATATATTAGCATCCTGTTGTTCACCGTCTTGTATCTTTCAAGGCTATTTTATAATTTGTATGGATCAAAGAGGATCGGATCAGCATGTTTGGCCAGGTACCAAGTGCACATCTACCTCGAGTGTGAAAACATCTGAAGAGAATGTCATAAGGGTGGAGGCTCATTGTCTTTTATTTATTTGTTGGATACTTTCTCAAGAATGGGATGGATTATGGAATCGATTTCCCATTCTAAAGCAATTGAGTATAGTTATGTTGCAGCCGAAAGAGATTCCTATTAGCCTTACCTATTATAGAAACTATTATCTCCAGGAAAGGGCCTTTCTTTTAGGTAAGTTTATTAATGGGTCAACAATTCTCTTTTTTTCTCTAGGGCGGGAAAAAGTCAGGAGAAAAGAAAACACATATTAAGCATTTCAAGATAATGGCTATTTACCGAAAACTCTATTTTAAAATAAATCTGAAGTTCAGGACAATGATAACTATGGTGTTTCTAAAAGGTTCCTAAGTAGCAATCAGGCTCTATTCTGGCCTACAAGAGGTGTTAAGACTCATCCCCTAATTATAAGCCTCTTCTCTGTTATTACCACCTCACCATTAAATCTCTAAACTAAACAGTAGTTTCAGGAAAATAAAAATAGAAGTAAGAAGGTGGGTTTTTATCCAGTAATTTAGTGACTATCTTTATTTTGAGGGAGATTTCTAGAACAACTACCTTTCCCCTCCTTAACAGAGAAGTTTTTTGTTTTTCTTTTTTTTAGTTTTGACCAGGCCAAATCTCTTAAAAACTAAATGAAATTTCACTCAGACTTTCTTCTAGGACCCCTGATTTTCAGTTTTATTCCCAACTGACAAAGAGCATGACATTTACTTTCTCCAGTCTAAAAGACAACTTAATTTAGAATCTTTTCAGAGTAAGATTCTTTCTAATCAATGATGTTGGTTGGATTTTATACTGACTCACAGATAATTGCCATCAAGCTGGAAGGGCTCTGAGATGTATGACCCTCCTGAGGCCCAGAGTGGTTCAGTGACTTGCCTGAAGTCACATGATGGTAAATACCATCACTGGAATTGGGGCCCAAGTCCTTGAACCTGAAAAAAGCATCTCTGCTCACATGGGACCAAAAGAAGGGAGCAGGTTTCAACACCTCCTACCCTTTCTCCTTTTCAAGACGTCACCAAAGTCCTGAGTTTCACTTGCATTTCCCTGAAATTGTCCTGGCTGTCTCTGCTGTGCTAACCCCACCGTGCTGTTGTTATCAAACCAACCAACTTCTATTTTCTCCTGTAAATCAATCGTAATAAATAAAATTTCAATGGCCAATTGAACATTTCAATCTGTGAAGATGATGCTTTCATTACCGTGTTATTAACTCTTAGGTTACAAAGCCTTCTAACATAAGAAGCAATATTTTAACCCAACTTCCCAAGAGGAATCAGAATATTCTGTTCCTGATCCGAGGATTATGATAGCTTTTTTCTTTTTTTTTAATTTTTGGTGTCATTTCATAAGAATCTTATGACCAAAGGCAGGCCTGAGTGCCAAAATCAAAATACAAAGAGTACAACTTAGAGGATTGTTTTGTTTGAAGTATGTAAAATGTAAACACATTAATGATACCCCATAGTTCACAAGTGCCCCTCTTCTGGCCATTTAAGAAATGGATCTGTTAGACAAATTTGCTTCATAGCACAAAACTAGACCAAAACAAAAATGATAAAAAAAAAATCTGTCCAGGACCATACATATGAGTGTTTTCTGAGTCTCCAGATAATAATAAAAATTGATGATTATGTTTTAAGTGGCACTCTAATTATAGATTTTCTAGGACTGATGACCTGTTTCCTAAAACTCAAAGGTTATTCTGGTTGTCCTCACTCTGGAAAACCACCTATCATTAAGTACATAAAACTGAAACCTTTGATGAGGCCTCTCAAAATCCCATTACCGAGTCTGAATTTTCAGCTGGCTATCTTCTCTAGCAAGACAGGAAAACGAGACAGTGCTACCTGTGTGAGAATCCACAAGAAAAGAAAATTGATGAAGGCCAGATGGAAATCTGAACCCAAGGGAAGCCAAATCTCCAGGGGTGACCCCTCCAATTTTATTCAAAGATTATGGGTGACAGAGATGGGATTTCCCAAGTGAGTTTATTTTTCTGATTCAACAGCCAAGTCCATGATACATATTAATCTTGCCATAAGCACATACTGAAACTGTCATATTTTAAAAGGTCTAGTGAAGATGAATTTTACAATTACTGAACTTTCGCTTTAAAATGCATCTATGATAACAGTTTATCTCAGAGGCACCGACACACAGAACTAAGCCTCCCAAGGGTTCACGCAGTGTGCTAACACAGAGTTGAATAGCATGGTCTGGGATACTAGCCTAAATCAACTGTCTGTATATGACCGGCAAACATACAGTTGGTTCAAAGAGCAAAAGGAACAGTACGTCCGGAGGAGGGGGTTGGGGTGTCAGATTTCAAAGCCCAAGGCAGTGGGTCTGCAATTCCAAAGGCATTAATTAGGGTTCATTTTGTGCATGTGTGTGCGTGTGTGTGCGTGTGTGTGTGTGTGTGTGTGTGTGTGTGTGCATGTGCGTTAATTTGTTGCTCTTGCTGGTTTTAAAAGAAACATCGGTGCAGGCCTAACTTGGTCGCGTTGACTCCATTTTCCAGCCACGGGCTTGTGTCTGCACGCACTCCCTGCAAAGTTAATGGTGATCAACTTTGTGACATGCCCTCTCGTGTTTTAATACAAGGGAACACGTACAGCTCACAGGCTCCAAGCAGAACCAGCCTCTCCCCTCAGGCCCTATAGACCTCAGAGCACAAATGGTTATTTTGTTTGCACCCAAACAGCAGTGAACTACTAAGGGGGAATTTTTTTTTTTTTAAAAAGCCCTCCACCATAGACCCACGGCTATAACAGGCTAGGGAATCAAAGTATTCTCACATGACACAATGCTACCAATAAACTCCATTTAAAAAAAAGGGGGTTGGGGGAAGCCAACATATTTTTTCTTGCTTTTGTCCAAACTCTGGAGCCCCCGGTTGGGATTATTGATTGCTTTGCTTCACCTTGAGTGAAAGCCAGGAAAAAGCTACCTCCAGGGTCCACCAAGACAGCTTCGCCGCTTAGTTTTTTTATGGTTTGTGAGTGACGCACTAGAAAACTGGGGAAAAAAAAACGAAAGAAAGAAAACCTCCCTCTCATACAGGGCGTCTTCCGCCCCATAAACTTGGCAAAAAGCAAAGTGTACTGAAATACTCCACTCCCCATATAAGGCAGCCTAGCTAAGCGTGTCATGCGTAATTTATGTTCAGTCAACGACGGAGAATTAACCTTTCGGTGAACATATTTGGCCCATATGAAAAGCAGGCTGGATGGCAGGGGGAGGGAGGGGGCTGAGAAGCCAAGCTCTTTCGGGGACACAGCTCCGATCTCTCCCTGGGAGCCCCCAAGAGCTCCCTCTCTCCTTCCCTCCTCCTAACAAAGGTCAGTAAGTTGTGAGCACACTTGCACGCACCTGTTTTCTTTCTTTTTCTTTCTTTCTTTCTTTTTTTTTTTAGACTGCAAAACTGTGTCCAGGCTGGGCTTTGACAGGGTCTGCAGGACGCACACGCATGCACTCGCACTCGTGTGCGCGCGCGCACACACACACACACACACGCGCGCACACACACACACACACACACACACACAGAGGAAACCCAACTGCAGCTGTGACCTTCTGCTTTCTTTAGGGCTGGAGATGGCGTGTGATATGAAACCAGCAAGGGTGGAGAGCCAGCCCTGCCCGGTCACTTTTACTCTGCAGCCACCCCTGCCTGGTCTCTTTCACTCTGCAGCCAGCCCTGCCCAGTCACATTCGCTCCGCTCTCCCCAGAGCTCCATCTTGCTGCCCCATTTGGCTACCTCTGTTTCCCTGGGCCCCTCCAGAGTCCCAACAACAGAGCCCAAGACGAGGAGGAAGAGGAGGAGGAGGAAGGGAGAAGAGAAGGGAGGGGAGAGGGAATAGCTATGAAAATGGAAACTTACCTCTCACATTTTTTTCAGAGGCAACCAGACTGTGGACGGCTTGCCCAAGGCATTGTGGGATTCGTTCTGACAAGAGGACCAAGACTGGAGATTGAACTTGTCAGGCCCTTGTCACAGGAGCATTGTGAGGCTGGCCACAGCTCATTCAGCTGCAGGGAAGGGCTGTTGCATGCACAGAGCTGGGCAGACTCTTATCTCAGATGTCTGGTTTCCGTTGCTGCCTGCACTGCCCCTCCCCCCTCCAGCAAACCCTACCAGGAAGCTCTGGGCGTACTTGCTTGAGCTTCAAGAATGCACACACAGGGAAAAAAAGCTGGGAAACTTTCTGCTGTGGGCTTGCTCGGCTGGAACTCCCCCCAGGAGCCCCCTGCAAGCCAGGCGGGAGGAGCCGCAAAGGCCGTTCCACCGGCCCTACTGCTTGGGGATGAGGGAAGAGGGGAGAGAGAGACCCTGAGCTCCAGGAGAGCATCCCCTCCAAAGTCCTAGTGGTATCTTCCATCTCCTATGTAAAACATTATAACCTCCGAGCTGTAGTGTAAATGTGACACATTCTTACAGCCTGCCTGCACCTTTGCACTGTCTGGGCAGACAAATGCATCCATTATTAAAGAGGCCCTCTGATGGTAAGAGCCCTGGCACAAGGTTAGCCTGAAGGTTAGATGCAGATGAGGAAGAAGCCCTCACACATTGCAGGGCTGCCTGCCGGCCCCTGGCAATGCTGAAGCAGCCTTGTTAACAGCACAGGCTGGCAGTCACTCCCTGGTCCTCCTCAAAGTGGCAGATCCTTAGCAAACCTGGCCGTGACCCTAGTGACTTCCATCATTAGGAAAAGCCAGAGTTGCCTTTCATGTTCCTTTAGTCCAGAGGCTCTGAAGCTATTTTGTGTCATGGACCCACCCCATCCTTTGTCAATCCAGTGGACCTTTTCTTAGAATCAGGTTTTCAAATACATAAAATAAAATATGTGTAGCATTACAAAAGAACCCAATTCTATTAAAATAGAGTTCTGGAAATATTTTTTGAAAAGTTCATAGACATCGGGTTAAGAACCACTGCTCTATATTAACACAAAATGCTGTTTATTAAGGAACAAACACTGGACTATTAAAAAGAAAGCAGCATTGTGTAAAACATCAGAAAGCCTTAGTACAAACACACTGGAGGAAGGGATGGGGGACTAGAAATAACCTCACAGGTACGGATTTCATCTGCTGCTTACAAACCTAAATCCGTCATCTATAAGCTCATGGAAATACCACTAGAGGAAGTCAGAAGATCTGGGTTCAAAATCTGCCTCTGATGTAACCCTCGGCCAAGTCGCAACCTCTTCTGGTCATGGTTTTTTCATCTGCAAAATGAGGTGGTTGGATTAGATCAGAAGTTTCTAACCTTGGGGTCCATGAACTTGTTTTTGTGTTGACATTTTAATAACTCCATTTGAATGTAACTGGTTTCCTTTGTAATTCTCTGTATTTTATTTTATGAATTTAAGAACATAATTTTTTATAAAAGTTCCATAGTCTCGACAAGCATGCCAAAGAAAACCAAGACACAAAAAAGGTCAAGAACCCCTGGACTAGAGCCACCAACAAGCATTTATTAAGTGCCTACTATATGACAGTCTCTCTGTTAGGGGCTACCTGATCTCTGAAGTCTATTCCAGCTTTAAATCTAGATTCCTCAGATGCTGTAACTCAGCTTCAGATGGAAGGAAGGTTGATTTTATGTTCTCTGTACATGACAAATACTGTCATAAGTGAGGGGGAACATGGTCAACACGGGCAGAACCAGAGATTTCAGGGGTTAAAAGGTACTCCCAGTGAAGAACTTCCCTTTACCAATGGAGATCCCTCCCTGTTCTGCAACTCAGAGGGAGAGGTTAGGTCACTTACCCAGGGTCAAACAAGCAGTAAGCGTCAGAGGCAGGGATTGCTCAGGCCCGGCTCTAATTATTCTCATTTTCCATGGACTCTCTAAGTTTTTGTGAAGAGGGATGATTTGAGGCACAGTACTGCTGAATACATAGAATTTCCCCAAAGGGTAATGTTAGGGTTGAGGTAAGAGGGATGAATGGGACCAAGCTGGGGAAGCTGGATTTGGGAGTGCTTCCAAAGTGTTAGCCACCCAGCTCTTAGTGGCACTTGGGCATGAAAATAATTGGTTTGACACACCTTGGAATAGAATTATTTTTAAGTAAATTAATATAGTATTCCCACTGTGGGATGGGAGAGGGAGCAGAAATCACCAGGCCTTTGGATTATCTGGACAGACAAAAGCATCCATCATTTAAAGAAGTCCTCTGATCAGACTGGGGAGAGCACCTGAAAAAGGTTAGTCTGAAGGCTAGAATGAGGAGGAGAGCAATTGTGTGGAGATGTGTAAAGTCAGGTAATTCCATGAACTGAGTCACTAGAAGGTATCCACGAATTCATGCATGTGTAAGGACGCTCTTCTAAGCACATTAAAAACAAACAGACAAAACCCAAACACACCAAACGCCGCCTCGAGGTGCACGTCTTAGAAAGCCCAAGCTGGGGCAGCTCCCTTGTTTTCCCTTTCCTCTCCTCCTTGAATTCTCCTCCCATGCCCTGCTATTGTCCCAGCCCCCTCCTTTCCTTCCATTCCTGCAATTGTTAGGGGTTGCCTGGAGCCGCTTCCTGTTCACTAGAAGCAGTAGCATGACCCAGGGGTTGGGTTTAAATCCTGGGGCATGGCTACTCCTCGATAATATTTCCTCAGGAACCTAGGTTTTCAACATCATGAGAGATATCGCATCAGCAAGATGTCTGAGCATGTAGACATACTAAATACTTCCAAAGGGAAAAGGAAGGTTTGCCTTGGGAACAGCCCAGAGAAGAATAAGTAAAGGCATCAAGGGATTGGGGAGGTCCAACCCAGTCCACAAACGACTTCCGGTAGGAGTGTTACTCAGGTTGTCTTTAGGGATAATGTGTTCCTTCTAGGGACTTCTTTCATATTGCTACCACAAATCCAAGTCAACTGAACAAGCATTTGCTCTGTGGTGCACACATTCATAACTCTCGAGATGGAAGGGATCCCAGAGGCCGTCAACGCAGCACCGTCATTTACAAATGAGGACGCTCATGGAGGCACAAGAATTTGCCCAAAATTACAAAAAAAAATGACAAAAGAAGTGGCAGTCAGGATGCAAAGACAAAAAGAATTCTTGCCTCCAACAAGCTTAGGTTCTACCAGATCTTCACTTTGGAATGGTAAGTCAACCTTCCCACTCTAAGATATCTCACTGAGTTTTTATTCTCTTTAAAATTTCCAATGGAAAATTTCATTGTTTTTTAGTTTGGATTTCTGAGTTTAAAAACAAAATAAAACAACTTTCCTTTGGGAGCAAGAGTATGAAAAACCAGAATTTGATGCCATATGTGACAAAACGAGAAATGTCTTCTCCACTTCCATACTGGGGAATAGGGGAAACTTCCGGTAACCAGAGAAATGGAATCAGAGACCCATCTTCTGCTCCACTGAAGAGAAGACAAAGATATACAAGCAAGAGCCTAGAATGTCAGAACCAGTACAAGGCTGCCACCCCGTTACACAACAAAAGGGAGAAAAGAAAGAAGAGTCAGGAGACAGATAAAAACATGGTGGTCAAAACATCTCACTAAAAGAGTTGATGGGCTAAAAAATGAGAAATGAACTCAAATCAACTAGAATACAAAAAATGAGTAATGGTATCAGCCTAAGACAGTAACTTTGACAATCCTACAACTGATCACGCTAATGACACCTTTTAAAAGTTCTGAAGCTGGATTAAGATCATCAGGTAATATGATGAATGCGCATTTGGGGCCCATTGACAAGGACTGCAACACTGACCTCCATCTGGTCCCTTCAGGAGCATTCTCATCTGATCTTCAAATCATGGGCATGATCCAGGAGAAATCCAGTAATAGAATATTAATAATAACAAGAGTATTTATGTGCTTTAAAGTTTGCAAAGAGCTTGATGTACGATTGCCTCATTGGATATCCGCACCAACCACGGTATCAAAAACCACCTTCACAATTTCCTAAAAGAATTATACTTTCTTAGTTATATGAAATCAAAGTCCTAGGAACGTGTCTTCAGAGTATCCTGTGTTATCCAAAGGAGGTCACATGTGTGAGTAGAAAATAAAATCATTGAAAACAATAATAGATAATGTAAGCAGATATTTTTAAATAAAATATTTTGTCCACTAATGCCTGAGCATTGCCATCATTCCGATGGTGTGCAAGCTCTGGGATGGCCTATTAATGTAGAAAGGTTAAGAATATGGGTCCAGATGGGGATAGACTTTCAACTGAAGACTTACCTAGGTTAATAACTTTACCAGAATCATTTTCTCATTTTTCCCCCCAAAACAATGAGAAAGTTGGACATAGTAGTAGATGCTTATTATCCCTGCTACTGGGGAGGCTGAGGCAGGTAGATCACTGGAGTCCCAGAGCTCTGATCTGCAGGAGGGTTAGGTGTCCACACCAAGTTTAGCACTAGTATGGTGAATTCCCCCACCCCCTGCCCAGGAAGGACAGGGTAGGATAAAGAGAGAACACCAGACTGCCTAAGGAGTTAAGAACCAATCCAAGTCAGAAAGTGAGGCCAACGCTTACACATGATTCAACAACAGGATTCTGTCCCTGTGTTGCTGCCCATCTTGTAGCCTGGGTGAGATAAGGAGATCCAGTCTATGAAATGAAATTAAATCAATGAAGCTAAAATAATATAGAACCAGGGAGAAAGAGAAGTGTTGGGTCCCCAGTCTTTTTGCATGGTGGGCCTCCTTTGCATTAACTCTAAATCTTAAATTCATTGCTCGTAAAAATAATGAAAGTGGGGTCCCTGAGTAGGGTTTGGGATATGGGAACATGACAGTGAGTGATCAAAATGAGTCTGGAAGGTGACCTTCTGTTTTTACAATAATTTTCATCTGATTTAGAAGTCAAGAAAGCCCCAGTGAGGCTATGGATTTAACGAACCATAACTGGTAGAGGAATATTCCAGGTAAACCTTCAAGCTCTGAGACTGTGGAAAGGGGGCTAGGTTTGGAGCCACAGAACCAGAGCTGAAATTCTGGACACCTCCTGTATACCACAATCATGAGGCTAGAGTGCTTTACCTGGAACCAGGTAGATCTGAGTTCAAATCCTACCTTGGACACTTACTTGCTGGGTGACTCTGGGCCAGTAAGTAACTTAATGTCTCTCTGACTCAGTTTCCTCATGTTTAAAATGGAGAAAATTATAGCACCTGCCCGCTTGAGATCAAATAGTGTAACACATGTAAGGCGTTTTTTTAAACCTTAAAGTGACGTATGAATTCTACCTGCTGTTATCACTGTCATTATATCATCGTCAATCTTTGCTAGAAGGAATCATGAAACACCAGTTAGTCTAGCCCCCTGCCTTGAAACAGGAAAGCATTATGTCCCTTTGACAAGTGGAAGCAACTGAACCCCCGACTGGTTAAACAAGGACAGAGTGAACCATGGCAGGGAATGCTGGATTTGGAATCAAGAAGCCTGGGTTTGACTCTTGGGTCTGCTCCTTCCAGAATCTGTGTGACCTTGGACATGTCACTCACCCATCCTGGACTTCAGTGTCCTGGGCTCTAAAAGGAGGAGGCTGGACCAGATGGTGTCTCTGCTTCCTTCCTTCTCAGAATCAGTGATTCCAACAAAAACAAGTGGCAGAACGGGCCTGAGAGCCATGTTTTCCTTCCTTCCTAGACCTTTCGCTTCTTATATCCCAAATTAAGTTGCCTAAAGTATATTTTCAAATGCACTACATTCCATGTGAAAAGGAGAAAATTGTGTTTTCTTTTGGTTTTCTTAAGGATGAATTATGAATGATAAAAATAAGTAAAGAAATGTGAAACCTAATTTGAGGCTTGAAGTACATATAATATCTCTGAGAGGTAGGGTGGCATCATGGGTAGAGGTCTGGCCTTGGAGTCAGGAGGACCTTGGTTTACCTGAAACTGAATGGCTCTGTGGTCCTGGTCACATCATCTCACCTCTTACTGCCCAAGGAAACTTTCTAAGACAAGAGATGTCAGAGAAGGGGCCAACCTGCATTGCTCAAGGGAATTCTAGCATCCAGGAGTTCCCAGGATCAATGAAACCAGAGCAAGCATATTGATCATGCGTGTGCATGAGAGTGTGTGTGTGTGTGTGTGTGTGTGTGTGTGCGCGCGCGCGTGCTCGCATGTACATGTGTGAAGGAGGAAGGGAAGGAGGAAAAAGGGAGGGAAGAAGAGAAGGAAGGAGAGGCCCATGATTTCTCTGGGAGAGGGAGCTTCGGCTCATGTACTGCCATGTGGCAATGTTGATATCGACACACGTGTAAGCACAGACTTCCTCCTTTCTCACAATAGACTCTAAGAGACAGTTTGTTTTTCGTCTCTTTATCCCCAACGCCTGGCACATGGTTGTTCTTGTTTAGTTGTTTTGGTCGTGTCTGACTCTGTGATTCCTTTGGGGATTTTCTTGGCAAAGACATTGGAATGGTTTCCCATTTCCTTGCCCAGATCATATTACAAATGAGGACACTAAGGTAAAGAGTCAAGTAGCTTGCGAAGGGTCACACATCTAGTTAGTGAGGCCACTTTGGCTCTAGGCCCCCAAAATGTTGCTGCTGTTCAGTCTTGTCCAACTCTTCATGGCCCCCTTTGGGGTTGTCTTGGCAAAGATACTGGAGTGGTTTGCTATTTCCTTCTCCAGCTCAATTTACAGATGAGGAAACTGAGGCAAAGAGAGTTAAGTGACTTTCCCAGGGCCACACAGCTAGGAAGGCTGGATTTGAACTCAGGAAGACGAGTCTCCCTGACTCCAGACCCAACACTATCCACTGAGCCACTAGCTGTACATAGCATGCATTTAGTAAATGTTCGTTGAGCGAAAATTCCTTCCACCGGTGGAGACCAGCAAGTGACCTGTAAGTCTAATCTTAGAGAGGTGCCCACACAAATGCAAGAGCAAAGCTATCCCTAGCCTCCAGAACCCCTCACAGGCATACGTGTGCATGCATGTGTGTACATGTGTATACCACTGGCAGGGGTAGGGAAGCCACCAGCCACCAGAGAGAGAGGACACCAGGGAAGATGTCCTGGAGGTTACACTTGAGCCTAGTCCTGAAGGACATCAGAGCTTCCGAGAGTCGAAGGCAAGGAGGAGGAGGAGCTTTCACCGAGACCCAGGGAGGCCGAGGGATTTGCCCAGAATCACACAGGTGGTAGATGTCAGAGAGCATATATACCCCATCTATGATATTCGTACAAATATCGCATATGCACACAGATAGGTATGTATCTGGTCATGGTGCCCCTCGGGGCACCCCATCCAACAACCACTCTCAGGTGGCAGACCAGGGGTCATGCCTAGCCCAAGTTCCTAATCCACCTGCGGCGAACACTAGAGATCTTACCCATCTCCATTTACAGGCTTAGGTTGGGAAGAGCTGGATCTGGGCCCTGGAGCCAGGCTTTCTCCCCTCCCCTGCCCACGATGCTCCAGGCTCTTTAATTCAATTACTTTGAAGGTTCTGCTCTAAGCTATCTGGCCCTCCTGTTGGCCACCACCGACAGTGAACTGACTGAGAAGAGGCACCACTGGACTGACCCATTGTCTTTTCCAGGCTCTTGATGTTTTCACATGCAAATGATCCCATAAAAGTCTTAAAAGACACAAAGTAAGGCACTCAAAATCTGAAGGGGGCTTTCTTTCCTATGTGCATGTGTGTGCATGCATGTATGTATGTGTGTATATGTATATGTACATGTATATGTGTATGCCTGTGTGTATGTATACACACATATCTTTGTGTGTATGTATTGTAGCCAGAATGGACTTTGTTTTCTTTGAATGACTCAGCTTGCCTCGTTGAGCTTCCCTGGACGCTGGGGCTTGCTCTTCCGGGGCAGGACCAGAGCTTCCTGTGTGATGAGTCGTGGGGCTGGCTGAGGGGAAGTGTGTTAATGTGGTCTACGCTAGGGGGAAGGGCCAAGTCAAGAACCAATCGGCCCTGGTCGTTCAGGCGGCGCTTGGTGATGTCAAAAAATCTATAAGAGGGGAGAGGACAGCTTGAAGATCCTCCTTTCCTTTTCCAGTTGGAGCCAGAGACACCTACAGCCGAAGCTGAGCTGCCGGTAGCAGAGCTGACTAGAGGCTAGTAGGTAATCTTCTTACTGTAGAGGGGAAGCATGTATACGATTTTGCCTTATACCATCTCGCTTCTCTGTGGCCTCCTAGTTACTCTTGTGTGGCGGACTTATTGGGCCTGGAAACTTTTGATGAAAATATCAAAATGGGGACGCTGGTTTGTGGGCTTGTTATTGTGGAGTGTAAATACATGCTTTAGTTCTCCTGCCTTCTGCCTAGAGAATTCCTTATATCCTGCAGTTCCGGACCTTTTAGGCACATATGAGATTCTCTTTGAAATCATAAATTCTGCCTTCCTAATATATTTGGCGACGAGGTGGATGGGATCGCTAGATATAAGATCTCTGTTCAGAAGCAGAAGAACTTCAGAGGAAGAGATGAATATCCCAGGGTGGGAGGATCCATTTTATTCCTCCATAGCAAAGGAATTGGCTAAAAAAGCCGGACCCTGTGAAAACTGGGAACCAAGGCTACAGAGAGGAGATCCTAAGGATTTGGAAAGGTGTTTACAAGAGGTTGGGATTCAGTCAGGGGCATCACTATCTAGGCAAAGCTGGATAGTGTTATCAGCCTACCAGCTAGTATATGAAAGACTGAGATTAAGTGAAAGAGATGGGGGCACTCCTACCCCACAGCAAGAAGGGGAATCTCAGATAGCAGGAGAACAAATTGCTGCTCAAGAACCCACTGACTCAGATGAGAACTTTTCTATTAATGTGGCTAGGAGCAACAGGAGGCCAAATAAGCCAAGAGTGCATCCCAACTCAGCCCAGACCAATCCTGACTGCCTGCTTTGTCCTTGCCATGGTGGCAGGGGAAGCGAGTGGGGGGAAAATGAGACAGTGTTAGGGGCTGAGACAGAAAACGCTACTAGGGTTCAGGACATCCCTCGCCCAGAGAATGGGAGATGGTTAAATACTCAGACAAGCGTTTGTCCCGTAGAGAGGAGGAGGACAGAAACCAGAGGTGGCAATTTAGTTATGAGGGAATTTCAGGAAGATTTCTCACCACAAGAGGTCACAGATATTTTGAGTAGATTCAGCCAAAGAGTAGGAGAACCATTAATATCTTGGATGGTAAGGCTCAGTGATCAAGGGGCCGGTGGAATATTAGTAGATAAGAGGGACTGTATGAGATTCATAGGTATCAGCCACGATCCTCTAGTTCAGCAAGCTTTTAGGGAACATCATCAGCGAGGAAATGATGCTAGCAGGACTACTCTGTTGGCATTAGATGCTGCGGGATGCAATAAGAGATATACTAATGATTCTATGTGGCCCACTGAGCACAGACCCTGGTATTCACTTAAAGATTGTATCATGAGACTAAAGGAGGAGGTAATGAAGACTGCTATTATGACAGGAATTGCAGACAAATATTACAATGATCCCATAGGAATCCCTCATAGGAATTTAATAATTAGGACAGCTCCCCCTGCTTATAAACAACTAATTTTGAATCTGTTACTTGGGGAAGTAGGGACCCATCTTACAGAGGTGATAAATAAGATTTTACAGTTACATGACTCAGGAGACTGGGGAAGGGATAGATCTCGAGAGAGAAGGGTGAATAGCCAGCAAACTTGGCACCAAAATGGAGTGACAAGAAAAGAAATGTTCACTGCTCTATTGAGAGCAGGGGTAGGTTTTGAAATGATAGATGGCATTCCAACCAATGAATTGTACAGGACGTACCGAGATAAAGGACTCGATAACAGGAGAGACAGGGAAATAAGAACTGCTCCTGCAAATGCTACAGATGTTGAACCTTCATACTCAAGTGAATCACATGTTAGGGAATACTAGGAAACAGGCCGGGCCCCAGCCCAAATTAAGGAAATACGTAAGCTGGATTGCAGACCTCACATTAACTTGACCATACATTGGAAAAATGGGTCAAGTACAGTAACTAGGGCATTAATAGACACTGGGGCCGAGGCCACCCTTATCTATGGGAATCCAGACAAATTCAGCCATGGAACTCCTATTACCATCACAGGACTAGGAGGGACTGAAATATCAGCCAGACAAGTTAAACTGATGATGAAAATTGGACAGTTGCCCAAGAAAGAATATAGTGTGGTTATTGTGCCTGTTCCTGAATACATCATTGGAATAGACATTTTGAAGGGTATGACCTTAAATTTATCTGAAGGGAAATACCAATTTGCTGTGAGGAAAATAGGCATTAATGCAGTCTTAGTGGGGAAAATCAAGATGGATCCAATCACTTTGCCCAAACCTTCTGAAGTAATTACTTTGAGGCAATATCGTGTGCCAGGTGGACAAGATGAAATTGCCAACACTATAAGAGAATGTGTTGAGGCAGGAGTGTTAGTCCCTACAACTACTCAATGGAACAACCCTGTCTGGCCAGTCTGAAAGTCAGATGGGACATGGAGGATGACAGTAGATTATAGACAGCTGAACAAAGTGACTCCTCCCTTGTATGCTGCTGTTCCAGACACAGGTACTTTAATAGAGAGAATACAAAAACATGAAGGGACTTGGTATGCAGTTATTGATTTGGCCAATGCCTTCTTTACAATCCCAATAGACCCCAAGCAATGGAACCAGTTTGCTTTTACTTGGCAAGGCCGACAGTATACATTTACACGCCTGCCACAAGGATATATTCATAGCCCAACTATTTGCCACAGGATTGTAGCTGAGCATTTGGATGAATTAAAGCTACCTGGTGTACAGCTTACACATTACATAGATGACATCATGATACAGGGAAAGAATATAAAAGAAGTGGAGGAGAGTTTAGCATTATTAATTGACCATATGAAAAGCAAAGGATGGGAAATCAACCCCGCAAAGGTTCAGGGGCCAGCTCAAACTGTAAAATTCTTGGGGATACAGTGGAATAGAGGACTGCGAGAAATTCTCCCACAAGCTCGACAAAAAATTCAGGATTTTCCCACCCCTACTAATAAGAAAGAGGCCCAAAAGTTCATAGGGCTATTTGGTTATTGGAGACACCACATCCAACATTTGGGACAGATTTTAAAACCCTTGTATAACGTCACCAGAAAGAAATATGAATTCGATTGGGGCCTTGAACAAAGTAGAGCTTTTGAGGAAGCAAAGGCTGCTATACAATTAGCTCTGGACTTATGGCCTATGCAAAATGTGCCAGTGGAGTTACAAGTGACTGTACAAGATGACTATGCAAATTGGAGTCTGTGGCAAAAACAACAGAGCCGAAGTGTACCTTTAGGCTTTTAGTCAAGGAAACTGCCTTCATCTGGAGTGCAGTATACACCTTTTGAGAAGCAGCTGTTAGCTGCACATTGGGCTTTAGTAGAAACTGGGCAACTAACCCTGGGTCATGAAGTGATATTAAGGCCTGGAATTCCAATTATGACTTGGGTAATGAGTACCCCAGCTTCTCACAGAATTGGACATGCACAACAGGCAAGCATAATCAAATGGAAGTGGTATATTCAGAATAGGTCCAGAGCAGGCAAAAGTGGAGTTTCTGCTTTACATGAATCTGTGGCGAACATTGGCACTGAGAGAAATGAAAAACCCATTGAATCTAAGCAACAGATGGTGCCATCCTTAGTGAAATGGAATAATGGGTATGATGGACTAAGTGTAGAACAGAAGAAACATGCTTGGTTTACTGACAGGACAGCAAAATATTTGGGACAGAAGAGACATTGGAAAGCAGTAGCCTATAACCCCTGTACTAGGCGAACTCTGGAAAGTTCTGGGATAGGGGGAAGTAGCCAATATGCTGAACTGATGGCAGTACATCAGGCCATCAGAATGGAGAAGGGAGGACAGTGTCATATATTTACTGATTCATGGGTGGTAGCTAATGGATTAACTACTTGGATGCCTATATGGAGGAATCAGAATTGGGAGATTCATGGCAAACAAGTTTGGGGTAAAGAGTTATGGGAAAATATATGGGACATGTCTTTGGTTACAGATTTGTCAGTTTTTCATGTTGATGCTCACGCGATCCTGACCACACCAGAGCGTGAGTACAATGCACACGCGGATCGACTAGCAAAGATTGCCACTGAATGTATTGTCCCTACTCCAACTCCAACTGATGACTCAGCCTTAGCAAGATGGGTCCACCAGACCACCGGCCATTTAGGGGTCCAGACCACCCACCGATGGACACAGGATCGAGGTATCAGTATCTCTCATGCATTGTTAAAACAAGTAACAGAGGGGTGTTGTATATGTCAATTAGAAAAAGAACGAACTCTTCCTAGGATAGTAACTGGAGAAATAGCGAGGGGAAAAGTTCCAGCCCAAATTTGGCAGATAGATTATATTGGCCCACTACCCCAGGATAAAGGATGTAAATATGTATGTACGTGTGTTGACACCTATTCAGGTGTACTAGTGGCTTGTCCTTATAAGGACGCAACTCAGAAAAACACCTGTAAAACCCTAGATATTGTAAGTTTATACTATGGAACCCCAATGCAGATTCAAAGTGACAATGGGTCACATTTCAAGGGCAAAGAAGTGAAAAGATATTGTGTGTTGAACAATATGGAATGGATATATCATATTCCATATTACCCACAAGCATCTGGGCTGATTGAAAGAATGAATGGATTGTTGAAAGAACAGCTGAGAAAATTAAGCTCTAATAATTCATATCGACATTGGAAGGATAATTTGTCTATTGCCTTACGTAATTTGAATACTAGGCCCTTAGGGGGGAGTACACCTCTAGCCAGAATGATGACCCCAAATTTGCAGATTAGAGAACAGCAAACACGTGAGATCCAAAATATTGAATTTTGGACTGCGAGGGAAGATGTCCCCCTACCATGTCCAGGAACACATGGTTCGGCAGGATATGATTTACATTGTATAGAGAATTTTAGGTTGAATAGGAAAGAGATAAGAAAAACCCCTACTGGAGTATGTATGAGAATCCCCAAGAATCATTTTGGACAGATATTACCTAAACCAGGATTAGCAGCTCAAGGAGTATATGTATTGTCTGGAGTGATAGATTAGAATTATCAAAAAGAAATTGTTGTGACACTCCAGAATTTGGGTGAAAAACCTGTACAATTTAGTAGGAATGATAGGATAGTTCAAGTGATTATTATCCCCTGTGAAAAAATACCCTTTGTGAAAACTGACCCTCCTCCCAAAATAACTACTAGAGGGGCAAAAGGGGCTTGCTCCATTGATAGAATGAAGTTGGGAGCTAAGGTATGGGTAAAACGGAAGCCAGATGATATTCCAAAGGCTGCAGAAGTCATAGCCCATGGGAAGAACAACACTGTAACAGTTGTCTATTCAGGGGAAGATAATTACCAAATCGTGCCCCTGAACCATATATTTTACCGTGAATAGGGCTATAATATTAGATTCACGGACCCCACAGGTATGGCTGATGCTGGTAATTGACACAAGCCACTCAGAGGGAAGGTGACTTTGTGTGCTTAACGGATGAAAGCTTGTATATCTGGGGAAACTCTGGGAGGACAATCCTAGTCTATCTAGGATGGGATCCTCTTGGTTTCCCTTGTACATCTGAGGAAAGGCTGGGAGGACAATCCTAGTCTATCTAGGATGGGATCCTCCTGGTTTCCCTTGTACATCTGGGGAAAGGCTGGGAGGACAATCCTGGTCTCCATCTAGGGTGGGATCTTCTTGGCTTAGTTTCCTCATTGTGTTCTGTTTAAAAAGAAACATTTCCCATCTGAGTTTGGCGCTGATATTGGATCTCTGCATAACTGAAATTTCAACTAAACTGGAGATGATTTTATTCAAAGGATAATAGCCCATACTTGCCTACTCTTTTTGTTCTCTGTTTTAGTTAACCTTGTCGCTAGTTCTGTCTCCTGCAGGTTTAAGCACCCTGCAGTTTCCGGTGACTGCCTAAGTACGTAGCATTCTTGGAATTCCTGCCAGCTCGCTAAAGAACTGAACTCTGGAATGGGACTCTTTGGGGCAGGGACACCTCTACATCCAATTTCAGCAAGAAGAAGCTATGGAAAATGAGACCTTCACCCATTACCCCAAGATTTTGAGCCCCAACTGTTTGAGGGGGGGGAATGATGATAGTGTTCTGTGTACTTATTTTGTGTTATCCTTGCTATATTGTTTTATTGTTATGATATTATTGATCCTATGTAATGGATACGAAGATCTAGGGGTGGACATTTGAATTATTAATAATTATTTTGGGATGATTGATTGAAGAGATTATCTGGCTGGGATCTAGGGGTGGATCACATTTGAATCGTAAACCAATATTTGGGAATGTCCCTGAATGATATGTTTTGCTTTATTGTGAATGATGTTTTAGTTTCCTGCATAATTGGATCACAATGTTCTAGGATATATAATTTAATTTGAATTATGATTGGATTGTGTATCCTAGAACATTGTGAGGGGTGGAGTGTAGCCAGAATGGACTTTGTTTTCTTTGAATGACTCAGCTTGCCTCGTTGAGCTTCCCTGGACGCTGGGGCTTGCTCTTCCGGGGCAGGACCAGAGCTTCCTGTGCGATGAGTCGTGGGGCTGGCTGAGGGGAAGTGTGTTAATGTGGTCTACGCTAGGGGGAAGGGCCAAGTCAAGAACCAATCAGCCCTGGTCGTTCAGGTGGGGCTTGATGATGTCAAAAAATCTATAAGAGGGGAGAGGACAGCTTGAAGATCCTCCTTTCCTTTTCCAGTTGGAGCCAGAGACACCTACAGCCGAAGCTGAGCTGCCGGTAGCAGAGCTGACTAGAGGCTAGTAGGTAATCTTCTTACCGTAGAGGGGAAGCATGTATACGATTTTGCCTTATACCATCTCGCTTCTCTGTGGCCTCCTGGTTACCCTTATAAGGTGGACTTATTGGGCCTGGAAACTTTTGATGAAAATATCAAAATGGGGACGCTGGTTTGTGGGCTTGTTATTGTGGAGTGTAAATACATGCTTTAGTTCTCCTGCCTTCTGCCTAGAGAATTCCTTATATCCTGCAGTTCCGGACCTTTTAGGCACATATGAGATTCTCTTTGAAATCATAAATTCTGCCTTCCTAATATAGTATATATGTGTGTGTGTATATATCTTTGTGTGTGTATCTCTGTGTGTATGTATGAATGTGTGCATATGTGTGTATATATAACCTTTGTGTGTGCATGCATGCATGTATGTATGTACATGTGGGTATATGTGTATATATCTTTGTATATGTATGTATGCATGTATGTGTGCACATATGGGTACACATATCTTTGTGTGTACGTATGCATGTATTTGTATATATGTATGCACATATCTTTGTGTGTATGTATGTGTGTATGCACGCACGCATGCATGCATGTATATGCATGTGTGTACATATACACACATATACAGGGTGTTCCTAAAGTCTGGACACATAGGCAAAAATGCATATTTTCAAGAAACGAAATGAATGAAATTTTCAGCCACATTTTATTTAATTGGAATATTAACAAATTACATCTTCAATATGATTTCCATCATTTGTGATGTGAAGGTTGATGTACTTTGCAGGATTCACATGAACTCAATGCAATAACTCCACATTGCCATCAATTTCCCTATGTGTCCAAACTTTAGGGACTTGTATGCATGCATATGTGTGTGCATATATGTGTATGTATCTTTGTGTGTATGTATATCTATCTATATCTTTGTGTGTGTGTATATGTGTATATGTATATATGTATGTATATATTTGTGTATGTGCGCATATGTGCATATATGTACGTATACATCTTTATGTGTATGTATGTATGTGTGTATATATGTACACATATATCTTTGTGTGTATGTACATGTATATATGTATAAAATCTTTGTGTCTATATGTATATATGTACATATATGTATGTGTGTGTATATTTGTATATATATATCTTTGTGTGTATGGATGTATGTATATATGTATATTATATATAATCTTTGTGCATATGTATGCGTGTACATATGTATGTATATATCTTTGTGTATGTGTGTATATGTGTGTGTTTATTTGTGTGTATGTATGTAAACGCACACATAAACACACACACACACACCGAGGAAAACAAGAGGTGCTCAGCTTTGCTCAGGATGATACAATGGTGCGTATCAGAGAAGCATTTGAACCTGGGTCTTCTTGACTTTGGTCTGGCTCTCTCTCCACCATACCAAGCTGTTTCTCTTATACACAAAGACACACTTATTCATTTATATAGTCTATCAGTCAGTAAACAATTCTTATGTGCCAGGCCCTGGGCTAAATTCTGGGGGTACAAATGCAAAGAAGGAAGGCAGTCTCTGCCCTGGAGGAGTGGAAAAGGGTAGAGTGGGAAGGGACCCAGTGAAGGACAGGAGGAAAATGCCCAAAGCAGTGGATCCAGGTGAGAAATGAAGAGCTGATTGGCACAGTGGCCCTCCTTAAGTGAAGGCTTAGATTTGGGGAGTAGTTCTTTGCTCATCCCTCCCTTCAGAGGGGTCCCAGGGATAGAGGGTACTGATTAGAGTCAAGGGTGGGGAACCTGTGGCCTCCAGGCCATGTGTGGCCTTCTGGGTCCTTGGGTGTGGCCTTTTGACTGAGTCCAAGTTTTACAGAACAAATCCTTTTATTAAGGGAATTTGTTCTGTGAAGTTTGGATTCAGTCAAAGGGCCTCACTTGAGGACCTAAAGGACCACATGTGGTCTCGAGGCTGCAGGTTCCCCACCCTGGATTAGACTGTAAGCTCCTGAGGGCGGGGGCCGTCTTCTGCCTCTTTTTGTCTCCACAGACTTGGCACAGTTCCTGGCATATAGTAGGTGCTTAATAAAAGTTTACTGAATGAAGGAATGAAGGTGTGAGTACAAGGTGAATTTGATCTTGCAAGATGATGAAGACACTGTGGGCATGATGAAAAAAGTCCAAAAGTATTCTAGCCAGCTGGGAAATATAATAGCTATAGATACACACACACAGACACACAGACACACAGACACACAGACACACACACACACACACACACACACACACAAAGAATTTGGATCCAGACTTTGGTATATCAAGGAATTCCTTGTTGTGCTCCAAGATCCTAGGAATTGCTCACAATTACTTTAAACCCTATCTAATATCTCTCCTGTGGACCACCCGGCTTCAATTTTACTAGGTCAACTTGGGAAGCTCAACGAGCCAAAAATATCAATGTGAACTGTATTCTAGGAATGGACTGAATTTCTAAGAAAAGGACACTGGAAATGTACCTCAATGTAACTCCAAAAGGTTCAAATCACTTAAACACAAGTTTTCTAATTTCTGACATTTGGGGGTGGGGTAAGATGGCACTTACTACAGAAGATTTTTAAAATTTGGGGGTAAAGCACCGTTTTCTGCTAACGTCTCAAATATATGTATATATGTATATATATATATATATTCTATGTATACACACATGCATATATATGTATGTGTATGTGAATTTCCCACTGACGTGGTAGAGTTAGACAATGCTACCTAAACAGCTGTATACTCTTCTAATATCTTGAGTAACAAAGTAAATGCTTGTAAGTAACTAGCTCCATCTGCATCTGGAGAGTTTTCTGGGTGGCTCCTATGAAAGTGTATCCCAAGAACATGCATTAACCACCTAATATCCCACAGGACGTAGATCCATTCTCTGGAACTCAATTCTGTAGAAACCATTATGCACTAACTCCTGGGTTCTAAATTCATATGATAGATGTAGAATCATCCCAACATTCCACAGGAATTGATTTACATGATTATAGTATGGGATTTTGCCCTCTTCAACAAATAGGAGAGAGAGAGAGAGAGAGAGAGAGAGAGAGAGAGAGAGAGAGAGAGAGAGAGAAAGAGAAAGAGAAAAGAAGGGAGGTAGAAGCCATTTTCAATAAGTGTTTTGGAAAACAATATTCATAATTAATTTTGAGAATACTTCCCAAGGGAAAGTATGTGATTTCTTCAGTGGCAGCCCTTATCCTCTGACCATTCCACTGAAATAACTTTTTCCAAGGATCCCGATGGCCTCCTGACTTTTTCTCAAACATCCCTTCTCGGCCTTGCTGGAATCTTGGGCCTTGCTCTCCAATTCCTTCTCCTTGAAAAGTTCACCTTCCTTGGTGTCATCCCTCTTCCCTGGATCCCTCCTATGACTCTGGTCACCCTTTCTCTACTCAGATAAGGCCTCATTTGGAGCAGCACATTCAGCTCTGAAGGCCATATTTAGGAGTGACATTGACAAGCAGAGAGAATCCCAAAGACAACCATGATAGTGAGTTCATGCCTTACAGGGCACACAATGGAGAAACTAGAGATCCCCAGCCTTCTGTTGGCTGGCCTTAGAAGGATAATAGAATTCCTAAGGGAAAGAGTGTTTTTAGTCCCATGAACTATGTGGGGATAAGCCTTTAATAAGTTATAAATTATATGAAGACAGAATTTGCTTTTTTAGACCCGAAGCACCTATTCATTTCCCTTCCTTTGCCTTTTCCAGAGGAACTCACCAGGCTCAGCATAAAAAGTGACCAGGAGAAAGTCCCAATGACCCATGAGGAGGCCTTCCCAAAGGGTAATCAGGGAAAGAGGGGATATTGAACCATAGTGATCTTGCTTCCTAGTTGCTTAAAGGCAATTTTTTTATTGTGTTTATCAGATAAAGAGCTTGGCATAGAGGGTAGAAGGTGAGATCATGGAGATCTAAGATGAAGTCCTCCTACTGAAAATTAAAAGCTGTGTGACTATGGGCTGGTCAATTAAAATTCCTGATCCTCAGTTTATCTCTAAAATGGAACAACAATACCTAAGGACCCAACCTCACAGATGATTGTGAGGTTCACATGAGCTTACATTCCTCAAATGCTTTGCAAATGGTAAGGAGGGTTTTAGCTTATGATGTAACCCCACCCACTACGTCTAACACCTAAAATGTTCACTCTTTCAAACTCTGCTCCTTTGATCACCTGGCATGTTTGAGTCTCCCTGGACTCATGCTCACTCTCTACTCTCCTCTACAGATATAACTGTTTCTTGATCACTGAACATCTCCTCTGTGAGTCAGCACATGGAAAGACTGACCAAGTAGTTGCCAGTGTGGTGCTAATGGGAGAAGGTAAGTACCTTCATTGTCTCCTAAATTCTGAGTGGTGCTCGGATTTCAAGAACCATCGTCATGACAATGTCAACAGTGAATCGATCACCACATTTTTATTTTATTGGAATCCTGCAATATTCTTTAGCACAGCATTCCCATCCTTCTTGGTCCATGAAGTGTTTCTTTTATTTCTGGAGAGTGGAAAGGCTTTAATCAAAAGGTTCCTGCAGGCAGAGTCAAAAGAAGTACCTGATTGATTATCTTACTAAGGCCTCAGTTTATGTTTTTCATTTATTTCCTGGGTTTAATCAGAACTCCTGCTTCCAAGCTTTGCGTTATTATTAGAAGACAGAAGTCAAAACTCCATCACAATAACAGAACAGGGAAGTGACAAATATTGGAGGGGTTGTGGGAAAATTGGGACGCTAATGCACTGTTGGTGGAGTTGTGAGCTGATCCATCCCTTCTGGAGAGCAATTTGGACCTATGCCCAAAGGGCTATAAAACCATGTGTACCCTTTGATCCAGCAATACCACTACAGGGTCTGCATTTCAAAGAGATCATAAAAAAGGGAAAAGGACCCACATGTACAAAAATATAGAGTTCTTTTTGTGGTGGCAAAGAAATGGAAATTGAAAGGATGCCCATCAGTTGGAGAATGTCTGAACAAATCGGGCATATTATTGTGATGGAATGCTGCTGTGCTATAAAATATGTTGAGTAGGGTGCTTTCAGAAAAACCTAGAGATGTATATAAACCGATGCAAAGTGAAGTGAGCGGAAGCAGAAGAGCATTGTACACAGTAACACCATATTAACAACAATGATCAATTGTGAATGACAGTTAATCTTAGCAATACAATGATCCAAGATAATTCCAAAGGACTCATGATGAAAAATGCTAGCCACTTCCAGAGAAAGAACTGGTAGAGTCTGAATGGAGATCAAAGCATTTATTTATTACTGTTCTATTTTTCTTGGGGATTTCTTTGGTCTTTGTTTTCTTTTGCAACATAGCTAATATGGAAATATACTTTGCATGACTTCACATGAATAATCTATGTCAAATTCCTTGCCTTTTCAAGGGGAACAAGAAGAGGGAGAAAAAGAATTTGAAACTCAAAATATTTTTTTCAAAACCAAAATGTTACCAAAAAATTACATGTAATTGATAAAAAGAAAAAAATTTAAAAAAATTTAACTCCATCATATTTTTCTAATATGCCCATGTTGACATTATGGTAATAGTGAGGCAGCAAGGGTCAATGGACTGAACACTTGAAACCTGAATGTTTCTGTCTTTACTTTTCCTTTCTTTTCTTTTCTTTTCATCTAGCACAGTGCCTTTGTAATCAATAAATTTATTTATTTATAAATTTATTAATTGCCTATTATAGGCCATGAAGCCAAGTGTCTGTTGGTGAGTCTAGCTTAAGATCCCCCCAATGTACTTCTGGTGATGGAGACCTCTTCCACTCTTCCAATCTTTATCTTTTTCCTTCTCCCATATATCCCAAAAGAGAATGGGGTGAAGAGGATAAAACCTGAAGTTTTTTGTATCCTCCAGATGACCACTGGGCAAACTGGCTTTGAGAATTGTCAACTCTTTAGCCCCATATTTTTGGTTTCTTTTTAAGTATTTTAAACTGTCCGAATCACCAATAATTAAGAGATATGTGAAACAAAATAACCCCTATACACAGAAAGTTGGTAAAAAGTGATTTTAAGAAACCAGAATGGTTAATATTTTGCTCATCTTAAAAAACAGGCATGCATTACTGATGGAGCTGTAAAGTGGTACAACAATTCTGGAAGGCAATTGTAACTATGCAGACAAAGTGATGAAAATGTTAATGCTCTCTGAACCAGAGGTTCCACCACTAAGTATATACACCAAGGGAGTCAATGTCAGAAAAAAGAGTTTCATGTCCACCAAAATATTTATGGGAACCCTTTTTATGGCATCAAAGAAGTGGAAACAAGTTAATGAAGGAATGGCTAAACAAATTGTAGGACACGAGTATAAAGGACTGTTGCTGAATTATAAGAAACAGCGAAAATGGTGAATATGGAGAAGCCTGAAAGGACTAACATGAACTGATGCAGGGCGAAGTAAGCAGAAACATGAAATCAACGTGCTTGATGACTACAATGGCAATAATCATTGCAATTACAAAGTACATTTAGGGTCGTAAAGCACTTTAAAGATATTGCCTCATTTTATCCTCACAACAACTTTGGAGGGAAGGGCGATTATTCTCACTTTACAAAGACAACACAATAATTAGAAACAGTAATAATCACAGAACAATTGAATACTGTCAAATCAAAGAGCACAAGCTTGGCCCTAGTGTTGGAAGTGACACATCACCTCCCTCCATTCCTTTGCAAAACTCAGGGTCTATGACTGCAGAACATTACATATAATGTCAGCAACTTTCTATGCGTTGAATGGTTAATTGAATTTTTTCTATTTCCTCTTTAAAAAAGCCTTTCTTTTAAGCTCAGTTCTCTGGAAAGGGGTGATAGGTGTACAGATAGAAATCTGGGTAATGGAAAAACTGAGTATTTTTCAATAAAATTTTATTTTTAAAAAGCACATAGTTTTAATCTCTGTGTTTCAAATCTACTTACTGGAAAGCATTTGGGGAGATTGGAAAAAAAGATAGAACTTAAAATGAAGGTGTTATAAATTATTGAGGGTTTGTGAACCATTTTGCCTGTACAAACAGACTGACTGAGGTTTATAAGTCACACATTAATTAAAAATGAGGGTGTACTAATTTTAATTGCTGAGAAGGATAGAGAAAAACAGACAGAAACACATGAAAAGACAGAAAAAACAACCCCTATGTACATACATATAGTATGTTCAAACTCAAACTAATCAGAAGAAGGAATACACTGCAATTTTAGGTTATAATATTCTCGAATTACAACAAAGCCTTCATTTGTGCTCATACTGTGTATTTAATTACTACGCATAATGTCTGTTCTTTATAATGCTACTTAACTACTCCCATATTCCCTTAATGTGGACTTTTTCTCCTTTACTTTTTATTAAGAACTATACAATTTTTTAAAGATAAAAGCATAAAGGATACTGTACACATTAGGTCCTCTCTTCATAATGTTTTGCCTTTCTAAAGAAAGTCAAATTTAAAGGCTGAACCAGGAGAGATTAAGTTTTCATCGTTGTTCTTTACCTGAAAAATGTATTTATTCTTACAAAATGCTGCTAAGCTTGACAGAGGGAGTCTTTAAAGAGGTGATTTTCTTCATTGGTCATTCTCAACGATGCCTGGAAGATGCTAGAATGTTTTTGGCACCAAAAGCTACTTCATTCGATGGAGTCCAAACAGATCATTAGTGATCAGGAAGGTATGGGTATTGCGGGATATCACTACTGGTTAACTTTCCCTCCCTTCACCCCCTATTGAGACAAAGTGTTTATTTTTAATTTTGTGTATCATGTGATTAAAAAAAGAACATGGTAAAATTCTGTCTCCTTTGGCCATTGGCCACTTCAGGCATCTAGGCCGATTGACATGTAGAGCAGCTGATGCCACCATGCTGTCTTTCCCACTGTCCTGCTTCCTTTTCCCCACTTATCTTGGCACTTGGCCCAATCTCGGCTATTCACCCCCATTCAAAAGAGTTCACTCACAAGGAAAGGAGTTGAAACATTGGCATGCTATCTATCAGGAGGCTGCCAACCCCTGGCCTGTTTCCATAGGCATGTCTGGAGCTTGAGCTGGGCTTGTTCAGATGAGCCAGCAACTCAGCTTACCTCTGGACACACCAAGGTCTGTTTCTGGAACTAATGTCAGTTACCTGCTTACAACGGTGGGTTAAAGGCCTACAAGGTAGTGATGCCTTTTCAGCCCAAGACCTTTAATGCACTTAGTAAATATTAGGGAAAATAAGTCAAAGCATAGCAAAAATAGGAGAGGGAAGGGATTAGTGGCCGACTCAATAAACATTTATTGGGCATCTACTATGTGTATGTTGTGGATATAAAAAGAAAAAAAAGGACAAATAGTCCCTACCCTCAAGGCTCTGATGGGAACCGAAGGTGAGGGGAAAGCATTGCAGCATTTACAAAGATGAGTAGGTACAAGATGATTTGGAAAGGGAGGGAATCTTAACACCTAGGAGAACTGAGAAATGTTGGTATATGAAGCATGGAAACCTAATGGAAGAGAAAGATTCTAAAAGGAAGATTCGAGGGTGGAGAAAGAGCATGCTAGGCCTATGGGAAGAGCTGATAGAAAGAGCAAGGGCAGGAAAGGAATGTGGAGATCACATACCACTGAGCCACTTATGGTGAGATACAGTCAGACTCACTCCTTGATATCTTTCAGGTTACTCCATGGTGCACTAATACTCCTTGGGACCGTGGACTTGGGGTCAGAGGATCTATATCCAAATTCTAATTCTTCATCATTACTAGCTGCATGACCTGGACCAAGGCACCTTATTAATCTCTAGGCATTGGCTTCTCATCTATGAAAATGAGGGTTGTTAGACTGGATAAACTCTAGGTCTCTTTTAGATCAAAATCTGAGATCCAACGATCCGACTTGGCTAGAGAACACAATACAATTGTGGAAAAATTCACTACGACATTCCTTTGAGTGTGGCATCAAGATATAAAGGCAGAACCCAAGGAATGTCATGAAGTGATCTGGTGTCAAACTGCTCCTGAATCTTGTTTTAAAGTGCTGCTGTGGCTGTTTATGTCAGGGAAGGTTCAGTGAATAGTAAACAGACCCTTTGAAAACATGTGCACATACACACACACACACACACACACACACACACACACACGCACACACACACGCACACACACACGCATGTATGGCCAAGGCACAAATTTGCTTTGGCCATCTATCCCAAAATGCTTTACTCATGAGAGAAAAATCATAGAGCATAAAAGAAAGGTATATATGCAAAAAATCCCAATGTTGGCCATTTTTAAAGCATCAGTAGGAGACATCAATTTCCCCTTTGGAGTTAAAGCTAAAACTCCTTTTCCAATCCAGTGGGAGACATTCTACTGAGAATGGAAATGTGGCCAGAATGAGATCTAGAATCTCTCCGGTGTGAGCCACGCATGCCAAAAGATCCCTCACAGATGTAGCTTCTCTAGCCTTTTCTTATTTCTCTATTTGATTCTCACAAAATAAGAGCACTCCCCAAACATTAAATGAGAGTAGACAATAATGATTTCATGTCCAGTCAGTAACAAACGCTTGGGCCTCAGCAAAGGTGACATCATCCTCAGAAAGGGGCACATTGGCCCTTGGGAAAGAGACTTTTCAAACATGATGTTAACCCACAAGAGGAAGAAAAGCCAAATAGGGTGGGAGGAGAGGCCCCTTGGCTCCCAAAAAGGCATTCTGCAGCATCTCCTTCTGGAAGGGTGATGAAGGAGAAGGCCTTATCATCCCAGGATCACCCAACATGAATCTTATCATGCTGTGATTAACCCTCCAAATTAGCCTCCCCTAACCGACCCGTAGGTGAGTCATTCAAACTCTGGTCTCCGTCCATTTGAGCCAAAGGCACTTTTGCAGCCAGCAGGAATGCTCTTTTGAGGAGAGAGTCAGAGCAGGGGCCAGCTGTGGGTGACTAAAATGCAGCTTACATGTATAACCATGCATCAGAAGTGCTGTGGCCATTCCTCAGAAGTCCCGTTGCTCTCTATCTACTCACCAGATCATTGCAGATCATCCCCCTTTCTCTCTTCCTTTGCTTAAGTCTTAGAGATGAAAAGGAGGCAGCCCTTCTCCTCACAGGACTTCTTCAGTTTCTGCCCTTGGTGCCACCTCCTCTTTTCTGGGAGTGACTCCCATTTATCCTTCACTCTCTCTCATTAATTTGCAATTGCTCTTTATCCACTGGCTCTTCCAACAGAGCTTGTAAACACGCCAATAATCTCCTTTTAAACCAGACGTGTCCAACATACACCAGCCCACAGTATTGGAGTGAGGCCCAAACTGGATTAAAATGTGACTGGAAAATACTTAACAAAGTAAAACAATACAATGAAACACAGAAAATGTTAATATGTAGTTTTCTAAGTCATTGGGGCCACAGAGATCCTTTTGCATGGTTTAGTGACCTCCTTTCTATTTCAGACCAATCCCGTTGCTTTAGACCATATAATATCTAGACCATAAGTTGGATTTGAACTCACATCTTTCTAACTCAAAGTCCAGCACTCTGTCCACTGTGTGATCTAGCTACCAACAAAGGAAGGGGAAAAAAGTCCTTAGTCTTAAGGAACAAACATCCTAATGAAGGCTTCTAGTCTCTCCCCACTTCAATCCATCCTTCAAATAGCTGCCAAATGAACTTTTGCAAAGTTCAGATATGACAGTATCACTTCCCTCTCAATAAATGTCAGGGGCTCCCTCCTATCTCTACAATAAAAGATAAATGTTTTATCTTGGGAGTGGAGCTGATGTTTTTATTTCTACTTTGCATTTATGTTTGCTCTATCTATTGCCTCCCTCCCTTATAATGAAAGTCAGCTCCCTGAGGACAGGGCCTACTAGTCTTTGTCCGTTCAGCACCCAATCCGGTGTCTGCCTGGCATGTGACGGATGTTTAATTGAGTCATGTTGAACGGAATCAGCCAACACCCATCTCCACACACACATTTCTGAAGGTCTCCAGGTCTTGACTTTTAACACTAGCTTTGTGACCATCACCAAGTTCTCTGGGTCTCAGTTTCTAATATGTAACATGAAGGAAAAACCACCTCCTTTACAGAATTATTTTGAGGAAAATAGATGGGGAGGGACAGAGAAGAGAATCAGCACTCATAGCACCTTACAGTTTATTTTTATGGCAGCTTATAATATTTATATTGACAATTACAATCTCATTTCACCCTCACAACAACCCTGCCAGGTAGGTGCTGTTATTATGCCTCATTTCAGAGTTGAAGATGCTGAGGCAAACAGAGGTTAAGTGACTTTCCAGGGTCACGCAGCCAAAAACTATCTGAAGCCAAATTTGAACTCGTCTCCTTGATTCCAAGCCCAACTCTCTAGCTGATGGGCTGCATCATTGCCTTGGGTTGCTATATTAAGGCAAATTATTTGTTATTATTTTCATTTGTCTCCAGAAAGACCCCACCCTAAAGTAAGTTATTTGTTACTATTATTATGTGTGTCTCCAAAGAGAAACACGCTTGTATAGAAAGACCCTGTCGGAAATTGTGCCGTGTTCTTATGGACGTGTTAATACTTTAGGCCAAGCTTTGTTCCCATTCATATGTTGGAGGATATGGAGTAACTGTTTTACAATAACATTCTCTTTAGGCATCCAGACAAACACCCTTGCAGAATTCTGCTGTTATTAATAGGCTAACACCTCCTTTGGAACTACTTGGGCATCTTCACTAGCAAAAAGATCTTGGGTGGATTCTCAACCCAGCAAAACAGGGCACAAGTGAACTTCTTGCTCTGAAACAACAGCATTACAGTGGAAATGGGTGATTGTGCCCTCCAAGAACCCCCTCCCCACCACGCTTTTTTTTCCAGAAAGACAAAGTCACACAGGAAGTGGTAAACCAAGGTCCTCTGACTTCAATTTTATATCTACTCTACCATTCTTAGACAAGTCCTTTTCTATTCTCTATGTCTGTAGACATTAGAAAATCATGGCAGATCTGAGTCTAAGTTCTGTAACTAAAAATGTAATCATTTCGGGGCACTTGGATTTCTAAAGAGAAAGAAGTCACAGATAGTATTTACAATTAATTCTTGGGAAGCCACTAAGTTAGAACAAAGTTACAGGCAGTGGTCACACTGTAAATACCAGCGCCAAGGGACGAGGAAGGGGAGGCTCTGAAATGCAAGCAGGGCGGTTCAGACAGATTCAGCAACGGTTGGTTTCAGATTCCTCTCTAGCCAGAAACCCAAGAGGGAAAACCCAGCTTTTCCTGGGATGGGACGCTATGTATCCTCAGGCTTTTTCTGTTTCTTATTAGTCAAACTAGGGAGCACAGTGCTTCCGTCGATTCAGACCAAGCAGAATTAAAGTGCCGACTCTGGGCCAGGCACTGGGCTACTCGGGGAATGCATAGTGCAAAGGCAAGAAAGAAATACATGCCAGGAATATACGTTCTACTGCAGGGAAAGAGCATGCCCACAAATTGTCAGTAAATACAAGATATATACAAAAGAAACTGAAAGACAGTAGATTGAAAACAAGAATGGACCTTCCAGGTCTACTCGTCCAAGTCCCTCATGGATTGACAGCTGAGGAAATCAAGGTCTAGAGAGGTTAATTAAATACAGAATTGAGTCAACAAGCATTTATTAAGAGCTTACTAAGGGCCAGTCACTGTGCTAAACACTGGGGCTACAAATACATGTAAAAAAAAGCAGCTTTTACCCTCAAAGAGCTTATATTCAAGAGGAGGGAAATCAGCCATAAAATAAAAGGGAATGTGAAAAAGGTGGGTGTGGGGAGAGGAGAACCACAGAGGGAAGCAAGGCTGGTGTGGGTCCTTCCTCAAAGGGAAGGTTCCAGAAAGAACTTGCCAATAGGCGAAAAGGGCCCCAAAGGGAGAGGGAGAAGGCAGATGAAGCAAGGTGGTGAAGCCCAGAGGAACTCAGAGGCTCCCTAGCCCAATGTGTTTTCTACAGATGCGGAAACAGAGAATAAGTGAACTGCCTTAGGTCACACATATACAAGCTCCACAGATGGGTCTGAGCCTCTATCCTCAGGTTCTAGGGGTGATGCCTTTCCATCGAAGAGATAACAGCTTCCCCCCTCTCTTTTATTTGGAAACACGGAAAAACAGGATGTCAAAGAAGCATCTCCCATTATGCGGATCTAACTCCTGGTCTTACAGAGGATATTGTACATTGTGGTGGGGTGTGGACCTGAGATTTGGTGAAGGACCCCAGGTGAGCAAACTCTTTCTGCCAATGCAGGTCAGAGCCCTCTCTACAGCTAAGTGTCAGAGAGCATTCCCTGAGGCCCAGAGAGCCTCTGTGATTTTCCCAGGATCTCACAGGCCAGGCTGAAATGCAGGTTTTCCTAACTCCCAGGTCAGTTGTCTATCCACTATAACATTCAGGCCATGATGTTTTATGTTGAGCCTTTAAAAAAAAGGGAACCTAAAAATACATCTACACGCTATGGTTGATATCACCAGCAATCTCACGGCATGTGTGCAACTTCCTGCTTCTTGTGAAACAAAAGGGCTTCCTGGTGGTGTCTTAAGTACAGGCGATCAGTCACAGACACCAAGTGGAGGCTTTCAATATCTTAGGGTAAAGTGAAAACAGAAACTCTGGGCAAGAGTTAAAATCCCAACCTTGAATGGCCACTTCACATAGGGAATCTACAAACTCTGAGCACGTGAACACCACATTCTTACATCAAAAGGCTAAAAGTGGAGGAAAGGGAGGGCCTGGCGCCATTACCCCCGTGAAGGCTAAGACTAAAGCAAACACTCTCCCAGCCATTCCCTGACCTCTTCATCTCAGCCTTCTCACTGTGAGCTTCTGAGTGCAGGGAGCTGCGTCTCTTCGGCTCAGCTCATGGCATAGGCTTAATAAAGACTATCGGACTGATGGATTGACAATTCAAGGCCCGGCTCAAATTCCAACTCCAATCAGTTGATCAATATATGTTGATCAAATACCTACGAGGTGCTGGAAACCCTGTTGGGCCCAGATAATACTAACACACAAGTGAAATGGCCTCCAGCTAGGTGGCATAGTGGGTAACTAGGTGATGTAGTCAATGGAGTCCCAGGCCTGGAGTCATCTTCCTGATTTCAAATCCGGCCTCAGATACTTCGTAGCTGTGTGACCCTGGGCAAGTCACTAAATCCTATTTGCCTCAATTTCCTCATCTGTAAAAGGAGCTAGAGAAGTACATGGCAAACCCCTCTAGTGTCTTTGCCAAGAAAACTCCAGTGGAATTATGAAGAGTCAGACGTGACTGAGACATGTGAAGAACAAATTCCCCTCGCAGTCTTTTCAGCTACTTTTGTTCCATTGTCTTTCACCAATCAGAACATAAGCTACATTTTTTATCTTTCCTACTACAGAAAGATCCTTAAAGAGATTCTCCCTCTCTACAACAGTCAAGAAATATTCATTAGACATCTATTATATAACAGGAGATAATGAAAGATAAATACAGGCTGTGCTTTCAAGGAGGTCACATTGTGTTGGGGGAGAAAATACGCAAACAACTATGTACGAATGAGCCACCAACAGGATGAACTGGTGGTGGTGGTGGTTAAGGGCTCTGACGGTAGCAGTGGTGGTAGTGGTGGTGGTCCCTCATGCTCAAACAGCACCAAAATGACATCCCTATGCTGGAGTCAAGGGACAGTGTGTCTTACTATGGCTGATCAGACCAGAAGGAGGTCGGACGGCTCCACCACAGGTAGAGGGGCTCAAATCGCCCGTATTAGGAGATCATCTCAGAGGGAAAGCACCAGCATGAAAGGGGTTTGGAAAAGGCTTCTGTAAGAGGTGGGGTTTTAGCTGGGCGTTGATGGAAGCCAGAGAGGGCAGTGGGCATAGACAAGCAGGGAAAGGATTCCAGGCATTGAATTCTATAAAAACACTGAATGTTGTTGAGGATGACCTGCAACTGTGGTTTGGACTAATTGGAATCTGAGCAGCTCTCTTCCAATTCGGACATCCTGTGATTCATGGTCTCATTCATCTTGATGCTCCCCTACCTTTCCCCCAGTTTGGATCATCACCAAGGACACATATAGTACGCACTTACTAAATATTTGTTGAATGAATAACCTTAGGCCAGAGAAATCTGTACTTAATCATAAATGAGCTGTTTTGAGAAAGGTATACAAATGAATCAGCTCCTCAGATCCACTTGTTTTCAATCTAGTTGGATGGGAAGGGGGGTTGAGAGAGAGAAGCACCTAGTCTATACCACCCTGAATTATTTAGAAAAAAATTACAAAGTGACAGGTAGATGACAAGTAGGAGAAAACACAGAATTAACAATATTCACTGAGGGTTAAAAGGACAGAATGAAAATGAGAGAAGAGGCTGATGACTTAGTGGATACAGAGCATGCTGGACCTAGAATCAGGAAGAGCTGAGTTCAAACCTGACCTCAGGCACAAGCTAGCTGTGTGACCATGGGCAAGTCACTTAACCTCCATCTGCCTCAGTGTTTTCATCTGCCAGATGGGGACATAACAGCACCTACTTTATAGTGTTGTTGTGAGAATTAAAGGAGATATTTACAAAACACTTTGCAAATCTTAAAATTCTCTGTTAGCATTAGCTATTATTATCAGGGTTAATTAGGGAAGGCTTCTAGGAGGTGGTAAAATTTGAGTCACATCTTGAAGACAAGCACAACTATGGGTTGGCGGAGACTATTTGGGAAAAATATTGAAGCTGGTTCAAGAAGCAGTGTAGGGGAGTGGATGGGACTATGGATGTGGGGCAAGAAGATCTGGTTTCAGGTTCTGCCTCTGACATTTATTAGCTGTGTGAACCTGGATGAGTCACTTGGCATGGAATTGGTCGAAGTGTTTGTGGTGGGGATTTTTCTGGCACTTGAAGATCAGGGATACATTTTTAATTAAGTGTGACTTAAACAGATATAAGAACTTCTGCCTTGGTCCTTCCCAAACTTGCTCACTCCAGATCACTAAGAATGAAACTTACGTGCAAAAAAATAACTGTACTGGCTTGTCCCAAGTGAAAAAGACAGAATGGTAATGAAAGTCTTATGACTTTATTTTACAGACCCAAGACAACCTGATGACTTCTGCTTTTTCCAGAATGAAATGAATGTTGTTTCTAAATTTAGGAGGATTTTGGCAAGGCATGAAGTCTCACCTACACAGACAAAGTTACAAACCAAAGGACTTAAATGAAATTTCCATAAGTCAGCGTCAACCTAGGGAGTATGGGAGAGGAGGAATAATTCTAGTTTGGACTAAAGAGGACTTGGGTTCATATCCTGATTCTTGGCTTGTGCAGTCTTGGACCAGCCTTTAACTATCTCTGGGCCTCAATGGCCTTATCTGAAAATGAAGGCTTGGACTCAATGATCTCTAAAGTTCCTTCCATCTCTCAGTCCTATTAGGATCTGAAGGAATCTAAGAAGTTTCTTGATGAATTTTTGAAATTTAAATATAGAAATTGGTATTTTCCCCAATTCATTTTTCTTTTCTTTTTTTTTTAAATCACCTCTCCTGAAGTTTAGCATTTGGGCCTATTCAGAGTACTTTGGATGTGTTTTCCCATACCACAGCTCACCCTCCCAACTGCATTTCATCATATTAGTCAAACCTCCCCCATTTGCATTCATCCCGCTTTTGCATAAAATGCAGACCAGGCAAGGCAGAGTCTAGGGCTGATCCTAGAGATTCTATACCTTTAATATGCAAGAAAAAACGATGGCCCCTTCTCAATTCCTGGCTTCAGGATGAAGCCCAGGCAATCCCACCTTCTGCAGGAAGCCCTTCCCAGGCCCCCTGGATTCAAGTGCATTTCTTCTGTTGATCGTGCCTGGGTTATTCTGTATACTGTTGGTAATTAGGTGCTTTCATATTGTCTCCATCATAGATTGAGAGCTCCTTGAGAGCAGACTGGCTTTCGCCTTTCTTTGTTTCTCCACCATTTAGCCCAATGCCTGGCACACAGCAGATGATTCATCAATGCTTATTGACTGACCGACTAAGGGATTCTGTTTACTTAAAATAACCCAATTTGCATGTGAAGCATCTACATTCACTTTCCAATACATTTGGTGTTGGTTTTTCTGCTTGTTTTTTAAGGAAAATGTTGGAAACAAAAATACTCATTTGGAATCTTTGTGAACATACATAATAAGCGCACCTTTTAAGAGCCAAACCAAATTCCAATTATTTCTTATGGAGGACCAGTCATTTTTAATTGTGTCTACTGGTTTGTGACCCCCTTTTGGGTTTTCTTGGCAAAGATACTGGAGTGTTTTGCCATTTCTATCTTCAGCTTATTTGACAGATGGGGAAACTGAGACAAACAGGGTTAAGTGACATGCCCTGGGTTACACAGCCAAGTGTCTGAGGCCAGATTTCTCCTGACTCCAGGCCCAATACTCTATATACTACGGCACCTAACTGCCCCTAAATATCAATTTATCACACAGCTAAAGATTTTGTGGCATTTTTATTTTCAATAACTGCCACAACTTCTCTCTCATTATTGTAGAAGAAAACAACTATGAGTGTGGAATATCACAAATATATAAGTATTTATAAATGTATATATATACACACATATTTACATATATATGTCTTTATATGTACATCTATGTGTGTACAAATATGTACATATATATGGATAGGTATAAGATAGGTACGTATATACACATATGTGTACATGGGCATATATGTTCATATATGTGGTATATATACACACGCACAAATACAGAAACTCTCAGACTCTATATAGTAGTTCATTATCCTACATTGCTTTTTCTCATTTAAAAAAAACTTTGTTAAAAGGGAAGGCTCACTCAATATGATGGGAGTAGAGAATTATTCAGAAATGAATAAACATCTTTTTAAAAAACAAGATAAAATATAGAAAGTGAATATGCCCAATGCATTTATTCTTTTCAGTAGAGTGGCTGTGTACATTATCACAAGTACTAGGGCAGATTACATTTAGAACTTAAAACTTACTCAGATCTATTAAAAGACCAGCCCCTTGTCCATTATCTTGTTAGACTTCTTACTTAAAACAAATTCATCTGAATGTTCTGTCTTCTTGAAGATGGACGCTACTAAAGACTTTTTGCTAAGATACTGATTTTACCATTTGAACAAAAGGCATTAACCTGATTGTGACACAAAGATATGATACATCAGTCTCTTACTTAGAATTCTCTACCATTAATAACAAACTTAGCATCACAGCTTCAGGGCCAATGGATCTGCTATGCAAGCTTATTTTGATTGAGAGCATTTCTCGTTCAGAGTATGCTTCTATATCTCCTATATGATAGGGATGTATAGAATACATATGTAGGTATATATAATATATGATATACATGTGTGTATGTGTTTGAGAGACAGAGAAAGAGAAAAAGAGACTAAAGAAATATATATATTTACACACATATATACTTGTGTAAGCCATGGGCAATATTATTACAGTCATATATTAATTAATCATAAAGTAAAAATCTGAACTATGTCTCCAGACAAGTCCTCCTCTTTGTTCTAAGTGGGGGAATGGTTAAAAATATAGTCAAAGAAATTTGCATTGATAGATGATGCCAACCATTTCTCCTAAGGCAGTGATAAATTATCATATTGCAGGGCTTAAAAATCATGCTATTACAACTTTGGCGGGAAATACTCAATTGATTATTTCGCTTTGGATATTAATGGCAGCTAAGAATGCTTGAGTTAAACCCTGCATCTCTCTCACAAGATTCTCCAACTTTCCATTATCTGTGGTTTAAAGCGAATGTGTATAGGCTAGTTTTTAATCACTAATATCTCCCAAGTGATGAGCTGTCTAAAGTCTCACTTAATTGTAGGTATTAGTTTCTGTGGGGAAATCAGACATGTTGTTCCCTTGTGAAGTATGCAAAATGACAAATGGATGTTCCAATTCTTCCTGCTCTTCTCGTAACAGCTAGAATGGCCTTTTCAGTCATCCTTGGACCACGGAGCACCCACCAGTACAGTCAGTACTGGAATTTCAAAGTTTTCCACGAAAAATTTTCACAAAGAAAAAAAAAACCTATTGGCTATAAGCTGGAAGATACGCAAGGTTCCTAACTAAAAAATCATTATTAACAATTGATCTTGGAAACAAATAGCAGACATTCTAAATTGCGGTTGGCAGTCCTTTACCTTTCAGAACAATACAGTTGCTGATTTGGGGTGGCAATTGCTTTGGGCCACAGTTTACTTTCTTTTTGTGGCAGATTTTCTCTATAGCACTACACTATTTAACTATCTACATGTACAAACATATAGAAGTATTTATACCAACACAGATGTGCGGATAAACGTTGTGCATACAAGATTATTAAAATTCATAGTAGGGCCTTAAAATATTTGCTTATTAGAATGAAAAACTTTGCTTGAATATAATTCTTCAATTTTTAATGTAAGAAGCAAAATAAAGATTTTAATATACACATTATCTAAGCTTTATCAAAATTGGTTCAATTTAATTAGCATTAGTAAATAATAGAAATTTGCATTAGCAATTAGTACTGTAAAAATATTGACCTAGCAATCAAGAGCCTTTTACCACCATCAATTTAACTCTGAAATTCTGACTCAGCTTAAGCTGTGAAATTTTCTCTAAAATTTCCATCTCCATACTTAAAAAAAAAAACTGAATGATCGACTTTCCTCCTACCTAAAGCCAAACAGTAGCAAATTATGCAAGCATACACCACAAAAATAACGAAATTGAGATACTAGCAGCCTGTTTGATTCTCCATTCTATGTTCTATGGTTAAGCCAGTGCAAACATCAGTTACCATTTGTAAAATTAACCCAAAGAAAAAAGGATGTATCTCTAACTGAAACCACTGATTGATGGTAGAATGCACACTTATTGCAAAAACCACAGCCTTAATCTCACCAAAATCATCATGTTTAATATTAATCCTACGGCCCTTGAAGGCCTCATACCTGTCATCTTTTACTATTGATAAACCTAAGGCATGTGGTTGAATCCAGACTAGCCAAACTTTTCAGCTAATAGACAGGAATTTTACTGCCACTTGATGGCATTTTCCTACTGTTACCAACACCAATCAACTTATTTTTATTAAAGTACAAAAAATTAGAAATAATATTGGTTCCCATGATAAAAACACAGAATGCAATTTTTAGAAGAATGCACAAATCACCCTTTTTTATAAAACAAATACTGTGTTTAATTTAATCTATACCTTAAGTAAACCAAAGCCATATAAGCAGAAATTCAAGGTTTCTTATACAAATAACTTAGGAAAAACCACAGCGAAGTGTTCATATTTGTTGGACTGAATTTACAATAAAAAAGAAAATTGGAAAATGGAATTGGTCTCTTATTTCAGTTTCCTTCTGATGTGTTCAATCATTATATGAAAACGAAACAGTGAAAACAATTCCATGACATTTCTCGAAGAAACAAGTTTTGAAAGGGGAAATTTTTGAAAACTACATAAATGAAAAAACATGAGGGTCTATTGGCATGTCACTGAAAACTAAACACTTATTTTTCATTGTCCAATTTGTTGGAGAGCTTTTTCCTACAGGCAGATACAGGGAAGTCAACTTCACTTGAGCTTGTAATCTAATTAGGAGTATAGAGGCAGGACCCTAGAGAACTTTGCTATAATTCTTGCACCATCTTTAATTCTTAAACATCAGTGGTTATTGGAAGGAAATTCACTTAAGAGCAGGAAAGGGAGACTGGTAAAAGATAGGGATTTCACTTATAGTGTCACTTCCCTATCCTAAGAAACATCTTCTGTTAAATCCCAAATATTGTGATAATAAGAAAGCAGAAAAAGCAGAAGATAAATTTGTTCTGGTGTCTGTATTTTTACTTATAAAAATAAAGTCAATAATAGATTAGAAGGAACATTTGGAAACACCCAAAGACCCACTGGATGAGGGCATCTGTCTGGTTGTGAGAGTACAAAAATGAGGAGAAAACCAAAATATTATCTAATAGTAGTAAGGAAACTAGAAAATGTTCAAAAAGTCCTTTCAGAACTAAAAACTTTTCTCAATCAAAAGAATCAAAAGAAAGAATGTGTTTCTATGATTACTATTAAAATGACCAGAAAAAAAAGTTAGCATTTGGAATTTTCTTGTCTTTTAAAAAAAACATTTTTCCGATAAAGCAAAATGTGAGATCTAAAAACATTTGACACATTTCCATGAAAAACAGTGACTATCCCCTCCCAGGCAGTTCCACCTCCTCCCCATTAGCCAATAATGAAATTGTTGGGACATAAATACCAATTTGTAAGATTAAAAAAAAAAAGAAATTTGCCTCCTTACCTGTTTGTCTTTGTCGCCCTTTCAGAGGCAAAGCTGCCTAGTTTGATAACGTTACCAGTGCCCCAAAGAGATGTGTGCGGTGCAGTGCACTCTCAACTAATTAGCACATTCTCTTCCTTCTCCCCACCCCCCTCCCAGTAAATGATGATGGGCTAACGAAAGAGGAAGTAGTGAAAGACCAGAATAATTATGCTTTTCAAATCCTATAGAGAACGTGAAATTAACTACACAGCTTAAAATAGTAACCACGGCAACAGGCGGTGGTTTGCATGTATATATGACTTTTTTAGTTAGTGATTAAAATATGATATTTGGTAAAGAAATACTATTTCCCTTAAAGATATAACTCCCACATGACAGTCATCAAGAAACAGATTCTGTGCCCCCAAATGGAGGGTCACCTACACTGGAATCAACACAGTTTTGAATCAACACACTTTAAAATCAACTCCTGTTGAGTATTCACGGTATGACCAAAATGTTAATATGAGAGTGAACATCTGTTTTCATAGGGTGTAGGGGGGAATAGGGAGGCAGGGAAGGCTTTGCTAAAGTCCTTTTTTCTTGGAATCTGGGTAATGGTTTCTCATCCCCAGGTCTTCTATTTCCTTCCTCCAGAAGAGCCGCCTGTTACTCCGAGATAGAGCATTGAGAAACTGCTGCTGTTTCTTATCAAGAGTTATCTTCTCCTCCAGCTCCAGTCAGGTGCAGGTCCTAGAGTTGGGGGACTTTTTCTTTCTCTTTTTCCAGAGAGCCAGACTCAGCCTCTCATTAGTTAAGCTCCTGTCACATTACAGCAGACCAAGAAAACACTGGAGGACAGCAGGAGCAGGGACTGCAATGAAATAAATGATGTCCCAGCAGCCCTGAGCTCATATCTTATGCCAGTGCTGTGCAACCACAATTACTATGCCAGGGCGAGCAAAAGAAAACACTCAGATTCCTCCCTTACTGCTGAGCTACCCAGAGCAGAAGCCAATGATTGTGCGTGTGTTTGCATGTGTGTGAATATATATGAAGACACACGGGCATGAGGCTTTTCAGAGGTGCTGAGAAGGAAGATGATCACACAGAGCTTAGGAACCACACAAATCTCCACACCCTTTATGTCTCCAAATTTTGTGTTTGCTCCTCACAGAAAGTGCCATGTTCTCAGGACGTCGATGTATCTAGCCCACTGAGTTTTTACACAGACTAAAAGACCCTCCACCATCCATGGTTCCTTCCTTTTCATGGTCTCCAGCTTACCAATGTCCTTCTTAAGGTGCGAAGCCCGGAACTAGACACCATGCTCTATATGGAAGGACTATCATTATCTTGCTTGCAGAAGTTGCTGAGAAGGTTATATCACTCTCATAAATAGTTTGCAGTCCACTAAGAACCCAAATCTTTTTTGTACAAATAAATTATTTTCTAACAAGATCTCCCTGAACCCTCTTGAATTTCTAAACCTGATTATTTTTAACCCAAGTAAATGTCCCCTTATCTATTTCCTCTTTCTGAATAGGTGGTCTGTAGTATACTCCAATACCAAAATGACACCAGCTTTTCCTTCCACTGAGATTCATCCACATGCTTCCTAATGCTCCTTTTACCTGGAATTCCTTATATGAACATGTCTTTTAAACATAGAATGTTACCCTTCTCCCCTTTCTATTTATCTTGTTCCTCCAGCAGGCCTATTCATCCAGAGTCAAATTCCAGTGATAGTTTAGATGGACTCCAGCAACAAGTTTCAATATGAAGTCCATTTGCTAACTTGTATCAGGACCCCTACTACATCTTGATGTGTAAACTTCGTGAATTTGTGTTTAGAAATTGGAGGCCAAGAGTTTTACTACTGTGGCACATTTCTAAGATTTTGTTTCTATGTAAATATCTGGTTTTCTTAATTGCTCTCTTTTCTTGATGTTCACTGTGTCTTTAATAATATGCCATAGAACTTTGCTAGGAGTCCAAGTCAAGTTCACTGGCCTAGAGTATTAAGTCATTTTTTTTTGGAAAATCAGTGCAAACTTTTTCTTTTTCCAGTACTGTGGGCTGTGGGTTACTCTCTTCTCCTAGATTTTATTGATACTTCTCTCTTCTTACTCTTGTCCTTTCTATCTGACTCTACTTCCTAGTCTCCTTTGTGGATCTCCCTCCACGTCATTTCTATAAGTCAGGGATATTCCCTAAGGCTGACTTGGGCACTCTTTTCTTCACTCCCCAAATTGACACTTGGCACAGAGTCTTTGGCACGCTGGTGTGGACCTCTTCACCACATTCCTGGCTATTTTTATGATCTTTGGTCTTCATGCCTCCAGTCTCTCTTTACTCCAATCCATAGTCAATGATTATTGTAGTGTGGATCTGACCATAGCCCTCCTTGACTCAATAAACTTCAGTGGCTCCCTAGTACCTCCAAGAGCAAATATAACATTGTCCGTTGGGTTTTAAAGCCCTTTACAAGGTGCCTGATCCTGCTACTCCAGTCTTACTATGCTAAGGCCCTTTTCATTTAGCACCATGGACCTTCTTGCACTTCTTCACACTTCATGATCTGTGAGTAACAGTAGCTTCCCCACTGGGGACCCAACAGGCCAGCTCTAGTTGGGCAATGTTGCTCCTTCCCTTCTTTCCTCTTATCTTTCCTTCCTTCCTTCCTTCCTTCCTTTCTTCCTTCCTTCCTTCCTTCCTTCCTTCCTTCCTTCCTTCCTTCCTTCCTTCCTTCCTTCCTTCCTTCTCTTCTTCCCTCCCTTCCTCCATTGCCTTCTCTCCCTCCCTTCTTTCCCTCTGTCCACATATGGAATCATGCCTTTACTTGCAGGTGCTCTGTTCAAAGGAGCACAAATTTCAATCACTGAAACCACACAAGGTATCTTGTGGTTTACAGGCTAAATTTCTTTTTTAAGGACCATGACTTAAACCAAAATCACTCTGCCTCTCACTGATTGGCCAACAACAGGTCCCAGCCCAGGCCTCAGATGGTCATTGTTTGGGCTCTGATGGCTCTCCGAGTGAGGAAAATGCCAATTGTTTTAGTTTTGGCCAGAAACCCTGAGGTTCCCAGATTGATTTTTTTTTTGACTAGGTAAAAAAGGCCACTCTTTGCCTTTTTTCTTACCTAGCCTTAATTACTGAATGGGTGTTGCCTCAGACAAACTGAGATCTGAAAAAGACCTTAGCTTAAAAAGGCCAAGGTCTCCCACTGCACTGGGGGCCATCTCCAGTTGTCCTGGACTAGACCCAGATGGCTCTGGAGGAGAGAGGGAGGCTGGTGACTGCACAGCCCTGCCTCACTTACATACAATTCACTTGCAAGTCATTTCATCACCTCCCTGATGTCATTGGTCCTCTTCAAGAAGGACAAACAACAAACATGCTCTATCTCCCTGATCTCTTCATTTCCACTGACTGTCATGGGGCCTGGAAAGCTCTCCCTCCTCATTCCTGCCTCCTAATTGGATTTCAACAAAACTGTGCTTAAATCCTACCTTCTGCAGAAAGGCTTTTGCTATTCTTTCCATCCCTTCTTCCCACCATGGCTAATGTCTTTCTCGTTGAAATTACCTTTTATTTACCCTGTATATATTTTGTATGTAGATTTTTCTTAACCTGTGGGCTCCCCCAACACCCTACTTACAACCAATCAATGAACCAACTTAGAATGTGAGTTCCTTGAAGGCAGGGACTAATTTTTGCTTTTTTGTATCCCAACAGCTTAGTCAAGGGCCTGATACCCAGAAGATGCTTAATAAAAGCTTGTTGACAGATTGACCCCTGATTTTCAGTCTTTCAAAGATCATAGGCACTAATTCAGCTGGGACATTCACTATTCTCTCAGTTCATCAGGGATGGACACCCGCTGCTTTCTTACTATCTCCCAAATGACCTTGATTCATAAAGTTTCCAATCAAGTGCAGACCAAAGATTATTCCAATTTTCCAGGAATCAGAAGCAGAATCAGGAGGTGAGCACCTCTATTTCTCTCCCTTTTCTGTTACATTATCCCATCTCCCCTGCGCTGTGGCCTTTTCTTTTCTCTAACATCACTTTAACCTGCCTTTTCATCATCATCACTTTCCCTCTGAGCCTCTGCTCATTGTGAGGATGAGCGTTCTTGAGAATCATCTCATGGGACCTGGGTGTATGTTTCTACTTATTGGCATTCCCTGTATATCCACATGTCTCTGTAGACAACGTGGCCCCTCTCTGTCTCATCACAAATCTTTTAGCGTCTTCAGAATTTCATTCATGAGAGCTTTTCATCCCTTCTCTGTTGTTTTTCCATTTCAGTGCCAGGAATGCCTCCTATTGTTTTTCTGATCCCTTTAAAATCATGAAAGAATCTAACAGAAGTTTTGATGAAATCAGGAATTTTGTGTTTGCAGGATTCCCTGGATCTGCCTAGTAAATCTGTCAAGAGAGGAAATGAAATTCACTAGACGTGAGCGTTTTGAAGAAATTGGTATAGCTCCTAGTGATACCACCATCAATTCCAAACATCCCCTAAGTATCTTTATAAGATACACTAGAGTGACTCCTAGTCTGTTGTTCCTGAAAACAGTTCATTCCTTCTTTTTCAGGCTTCTGGCTACTTCTTTCCTCTTGTACTTGATTTCTCAAAAATCACTAGCTCTGGGATTTCATTTACAAATTACTTTTCCACTCTGGTTTTTTATTTACCTGCCATGGAGACTTGGAAGTGGTATCTAGAGGGTGAAGTGGATAAAGTACTGGCCCTGGGATAAAGGGGATCTTCCTTAGAGCAAATTGAGCCTCAGATTCTTAATTAACTGTATGACCCTGAGCAAGTCACTTGATCTCTGACTACCTCAGTTTTCTTATCTATAAAATAGAAATATCAGCACCTACCTCCCAGAGTTGTTGGGAAGACCACATGAGATATTCGTAAAGCATTTTGCAAGATTTAAAAAAAAACTATGTAAATGCTTATTATTGTTGTTATTGCATTAAAATGTGACCAAGCCCTTCCACTGATTGCAACTTTAATTCCCAGCCTGGCTTTGCCCATTTGGAAGCTGTCCTTCTTCCTGGAGAAAATGGAAGCAAAGATGAAAGGATTCTCCTGCCTTCTATCATCAGTCAGCATTAAAGAATCAGCTCCAATCCTTAGCCCATGCCCCGGCACAGATGGAACAGGTGCTTAGGAAATGCCTCTTAAATGGCTAACTGCTCCAAGCAGTGGATGCTGCTGTTAGCTAAACTGAGCATCTCCAAAAAACATCTTCTGATATTTGGCCAATTTCAGCAAGTACAATTTATGCCGGGGGGGCAACTAGGTGACACAGTGGGTAGAGCACTGGCCTTGGAGTCAGGAGAACCTGAGTTCAGACTCTAGTTTCAGATACTTGACACTTACTGGGTGGCTTGGGGCAAGTCAATTAACCCTGGTAGCCTCACCAATATGCTGTGACATTTGTGTTACAATAGAGAGAGTTCTGGCCTGAGTTCAAATCCAGTGTCAGATCATTCCTGGCTACGTGACCTTAGGCTAGTCATTAAACCTATTCGCCTCAGTTTCCCAACTATGAAATGGAGATGATAAGTTATAAAACCCTTGGCACAGTGCTTGGCACAGGGTAGATACTGTATCAATGCTTATTTCCTTCCCTGCCCTCTCCCCTTATTTGTCCTCAATTGTCTGTTCCTCTTGTCATCTTCTGAATATACTCTTAAAATCTCCCTTGAAGTGATATCTCTGAGTAGCCACAGTGGTTCATTTAGCCAGACTATGAAGCAAGAACTGGAAAAGACCTTAGAGAAAGTCTCTTATAGGTCTCTCATATGACATTATGAGGAATTAGAGCTCCAGAGAAGCTAAGTGACCTATTTGTCTGAGGTAGGAAGTAACCAATGTGGACATGACTGGTCAGAAAAAATTAACATTTTACCATCTTCAAGTTCCTGAGAGCTTTTGAGGTTTTCTAAACAAGGGATTCTTTCTTTGAATTCATCCAAAATCTGGTTTCTTAATAACTTGGGAGTCATGTTTGACTCTTCCCATGATTCCTTTTACCTGGTAAAGTTCTTGGTTTTTGACATTCTGCATTATCAATTAGGTCTTCTTTGTTGCCCAGAGTAAAAAAGACAACCAAACAAACAAAAACCCACATGATTCTCTTAATTGTTTCCTTTAAAATTTGAGAGATGAAATTGTTATAAAGACAAGTAAAAACAAATAATTAAATTCTTTGTTTTCAGCAGTATTAGACTTCTGGGAGATGTCAAGCTAAATCAACATGTGATCACTACTGAATCTTTCCCAGATGCCATTTTTAATCTATATTAGGAAGACATTATCTATAGTCTTCTTCTACCTAGGAAATCTACTAAAAAGTTATTAAAAGAATTGAGATCGTGGTGGGAATCTCTCTGTCCCTTCGCATTAGTTCAAGATTTTCATAGAATTCTGGAAGAAATAAGGGCATTAAGATAAGCAATGGGAAACCAAAGTGAGTAACCAGGACAGTCTACAGACTAAAGGCAGTTTCTTAGCAGAGACTCTGAGTTTCAAGGGCAATGGGGTTAGACAACAGAATAAAAGTTTCATCCACTAGCCACAGTTGCTTGAGTAACAGGTAAAAGTGCTGTATATATGTGCAGGAGCTTGTAAACAGCCTTGTAACCATGCAGAACCACACCCCCTATTAACCACCACTCTATTCTGCCTAGGAAAACTAAGGAAGATCTATTTGAATGAATGAAGGACAAAGGAATGAATGAATGAATGAATGAATGAAAAAGGATTTACTAAGGGCTTGATATTCCAAGCTAAGTGATAGGGATACACATAGAAAAACTAGACACTCACTGCTCTCAAGGAGCTCAGTGTTTAATTTGGGAAGATAACACATAAAAGCAATCCGATCCTCAATCTGATCTCTTTTCCTCTTTCACTGGCTTGAGGGGATGGGTGTTCTGTTGACTTCTCTTTGAAATTTTATAAAGATAAGACTCTCCCACAAGAGGCAAATGAACCTAGTCATGGATCAGTAGTCTGTTCACTCCTAATCTGAATGAATGAAGCTAATAATCTAATTTTATCTGATTCCAGAAAAAAAACAGCATTCCAATCCACAGTCCCTGATTTCTCAGTGAACAGAGACAACACACTTCTCCTGGGACATGAAAATGAATGGGAAGATTCTGAAGATGTAGATTTTGCTATGGCATCTAAAGCTTAATTTTACTTATGTAGAGATCTTTTTTTTCTTTTATTTTCCTACTGGTTTTTAGGAAGCATTCATTATTTATGTTCATTTGGGGAGGAAAAGCATCCAAAGGAAAAACATGGCTCCCTCTCCCCCACCATTGGCAACTAGATGACACAGTACACAATAAATCTGGAGTCAGGAAGACCCGAGTTTAAATCCAGTCTCAGACACTAACTGTAAGATTTTGGGCAAGTCACTTAAACTCTGCTTTCCTCAGTTTCCACATTTATAAAATAGGGAGAATAATAATGCCTAAGCTCCAGGGTTGTTGGGGATAAAATGAGATGATATTCACAAGGGTTTTGCAAACATTCAAATGCTATAGAATAGCTCTCCTCTATCATCATATTGTTCAGTCTATAACTTTCTTTTAGACAGTATGGTGCCATGGATAGAATGTTGGGCTTAGCTATGACAGAGTTCAAATCCTGCCTCTAACATTTTTAGTGGCATACACACAGATGAGCCAAATAACCTCTTTAAGCCTCAGTTTCACAAACTGTAACATGGAAATCCCAAAGCCCAACTCACAGGATTGCTGAGGCTTAATGGTGAAGCATTGGGAAGCCTTGAAATGTTATAGAAATTTCTTCTATGGCTTTACTATGACATATATGAGACAGACAAGCAGGTTTGGAGTGGTTTTATCAACAGTTTCTAAATATTCTAAGATACTTTGTATTCATGTAACATCATCGGTTGCAGTTTCTAATAGCAAAACTCCATACATGGTTACGTGTTCTTTCTCCCCTGGAGAACTGATGCTTCTTGAAGGCAGAGACTTTGTATTTTATTTTAATCTCTATATGATGAATGTTTTTTGTGGGGATAGTGGGTCCCTTTGGCAATATGGGAAAGCCAATTGATCCCTTCTGAGAATGATATGTTAAAATTCACGAAATTTCCTAAAGGATTCCAAAGGAAGCCAGTTATATTAAAACACAATTATTGAAATAGTTTGGGGTGTGTGTGTGTGCGGTCTTTTAAAATGAGTTCATGGCTTCAAGGATAGGAAGCCCTGCCCAGTGCCTAAGGTGGTGCCTGGCAAAGAGCAAGTTCTTAACAAATGCTAGTAGAATCAAATGGAAGAGATAAGTTCAATTTTGAACGGTGGCCATGTTACTTTCATTTGTCAGGGGGGAAGCCAGTAATCAATATCCTTTATTAAATTGGGGGTCCTCTAAAGGGAGTGCCCCACATGGCTTTCTTTCCAAAAGAGACTTGACAAAATAATGGCTTTTATGCCTCCACATTTTTTAGTGTCTGCATCCAACTTTTACCTTAATCTACCTAGCAATCTGCATTCTTTGAAACTCCTTCATCAGCAAGTTCCAACCCAAACCAAACAAACCACAATTGCCCCAATATCCCCCTTATAGTAATGGAAAGAGCCTTGGATTTGGGGTCTGAGGATCACAGAGTATTTAGAGATGGAACAGGAGCACCTTGGGCAATCCTTCCAATTTGACTGTACATTTTTACAGATGAAGAAACAGAGGCCTGAATAAATCAAGGGATGTGACCCAAATCACACAGTAAGCAGGGCTGGAATTTGAACTCTGGTTCTCTGACTTCAAAACTAGAATACTTTTCACTGTTCCATGCTTTTGATTCTGGCACTGAGAACACAAGTGAGTTTGGGTATAACACTTTAGTTCATCAAACCTTGGTTTCCCTACTTTAGCTGGTGAGAAGTTAGTTAGGCCTCTTCAAGATATCAGACTCTCTAAAACAGATAGGAGTGAAAACAGAATGAATACATTCCTAATGTTTTAGAGACACAGGGTCTCATGCCTGAATTCCTGGTGGCTGAGGGCATATCAGTGGCCAGTGTTTGTTTTCATGACTGCTTGAAATTGACTGAACTAGCAACATTTGACCTGCCATCTGCATAGCTGAGCTGTGGGGCAAATATTTTTAGCTTGGTGCTTTCATTGCGAAATTCTAAGAGGTGCCACATCAACATTTATATCATTAAGATCTGAGAGAAAATTGGCAGAAGGAATAGTCTTGGATTTGGGAGTCAGGAAGACTGGAGTTAGAATCCAGCTTCGTATACTTATTAACTGTGTGACAACTCCTGGGCAAGGCACTTAGTCTCTGCTTGAGTTTCCCCATCTATCAACTATCTCCTGCAGTTGCTGTGAAAACAAAATTAGATGAAATTTATAAAGCTCTGTGTGAACCTTAAAATACTACATAATCATTTTAATGGATTATTATTTGCTATAAGAAATGACAGGGGGAAATGGGTTCAGAAAAACCTGGGAAGACTTATATGAACTGATGCAAAGTGAAGTAAGTAGAACCAGCAGAACACTGTACACAGTAACAGCAACATTGTGTGATGATCAACTGTAAAAGATTTAGCTCTTCTCAGCAACACAAAGATCCAAAACAATTCCAAAGGACTCATGATGAATCTCTCCACTTCCAGAAAGATTGAAGCACATTTTTTCACTTTCTTTATGTTTCTTGCTTTTCATTTATTGCAACATGGCTCATATGGAAATATTGTTTGCATGGCTTCATATGTATAATTGATGTAATATTGCTTAGCTTCTCAATGGGAGCAGAGGAGTGGGCAGGAGGGAGAAAGAAAATTTGGAACTCAAAATTTAATTTTTTTTACTTAAATAAAAAAGAATGTTACATTTTTTAAAAAAGAAAAAATACTATATAAATGATGGTTACCATCATAGAGTCTTGTGTCTACATCGTTCTAAAGAGTCAGATAGAATAGAACGCTGTGCCTGTCTTCAGGAAGATCCCAGTTAAAATATTTGCTGACGGTGTGACAATGAGCAGTCTGTTAACCTCTTTGCGCTTCAGGCAACTCTCTGAGAATCTTAACTGAATAGAGGGAGAGATCTGGTGCAGAGAGATTCCTATACTTCATTCTAATATTGACAGGTTTAGAGAAAAGAAGGGAAATGTTGGTAGGGCTCTCTGGTGCCTATGCTTTTTCTCAATTGTCCCTTGCCAATTTTTCCTTGTTAAACTTTCTGTCTAGTTGTTCTATGTGTATCCTTTTTCTAGCTTTTCTACTTTCTGATGTTGTGGTACTTCCTCCCTGCTGTCCATAATGGCCCCAGAACGCTGAGAGATGCATTTTTGGGGTGTTTGGCTCACACCAACATCCACAAGGACTTCCCATTCAGTCTTCCTCCCTTCTCCATTTTATTGTTACGATGGTGATATAAGCAAATCTCAGAGGGCTGGAATTTCCTAGGTGCTTTCCTTTTAAAGATCGCAGCAGTAGAAGTCTTGACAGTTTGAATTCCATCCACAAATTTGAAAACAGTTCTATCTGACCATAGCTCCTCCTCCATCCTGTTTCATGGTTGCCATAGGAATGAGAAGCAGGACTTTTCAGTTGCTGACAGGAGCTGCTCTCCCCTTAGCTCCTCCTTTGTATGTGAAAATGTTGCCATAGAGACAGTGGGTATCCCAGAGAAAGCCAGATTTTTGTAAGATGAAGGATAATGATTAATTTCCATGTCTCCAATGAGATACCCTTCAGTAGGTCATCAAAGCCAGAGTCTCATTTCATGATCCTTCTTCTTACATAATCCTAAAAGTTCATCTAACAACCAGTAGCTTTTGGGGTCTTCTGATTGAAAACAGAAATGTAAAAGAAACTGAAATAGCGTTAGCAAAGTTATTATCAACCATGAACCTATTCCAAATTATTGAATAGTTAACAAATGAAGTTTTCTGAAAATAATCCATTCACTTAATCTAGGCTTTAAGCTACCTCAGTGACCAATTTTGATTCTACAGAAGACTTAATCCAATATGATCCCATCTTCTAGGTAGAGATGAAGCAATATGGGGTTGGAATGTTGCCTTTAAGGGTTGCAAAGAGATTTACATGCATTATTCCTCTCGATCTTCACAATAAATGAACTATTTGGAAAGCGTTTTGTAAACTTTAAAGCACTACATAAAAACTATGACTGTGATGTCTTCTATAAATATGCTATGGACATTATTATTATTATTAATTATTACTACTGCTGCATAACTGTTTTTCTTTGATACAAGGTTAAATGCTGAGGAAGAAAGAAGAGGTAGGAAATACTCAGAAATGAAAGAAATTTATAAGACAATAAAAATACACTATTCCCTTCCTTTGCTGTTTTAAATGTCCAGAGCATCATTACAGACTGCTAGATTCACCTCCCTTCAAAAAACACCGTGTTTATTTTGTATTAGTTTACTTATATACAAGTTGTGCCCATCTATAGAATGTAATCACTATAGGGGCAAAGCCTGTTTCATTTTTGACTTTGTATGCCCAGTTACTAGGACAACAACGCAAAAGAGATGCTTAATTAATGTGTGTTGGTGATTGACTAATTACAAAACTTACTTTTATCTCAACATATTCATTACAACTCAAATCAAGTGGAATATATTATATACAATGTACCCAAAGTCCTAAGACAATCTTAAGCTGGGCTATGAAAGCTTAATGTCATTCTAAAATATGTGTGACACACTGTTTAACTCTGTTTTCTAGAAAGTGAATCCACCTGTTAAGCATCCCCTTCCTACATTTTCATTTAGGGATGTTCCATGTTCATGCTGGGAATGTCTTTGACAAATTCAATAAGACTCACCCTTCTTGTCAAACAACATACTTTTAGAGGTATATTCTTACTCATTCTAAGCAGGAATATGAAAAATACACCCCAGCTCTAACTAATGAACTCTGTCACTGTGTAACTCACTCTTTTGGATGGTAATCTGGGTCAACGAGCAGACTGAGAGGAATTTGAGATACATCTAGGGTATGTGTGCATGAGAAGGGTAAGGCATAAACTATGATGTAAAGGGGAAGTTAGAATGTCAAACCATGCCATGATGAGAGCCATGGAAAGAACCATTTCGGAGGAAGTGAAGGGTGGAAAACCAAAGGGTTCACCAGTCTAAACATCCCCTAAAGGTTAGACAGGTAACCTGAAGAAAAGTCAGAGCAGTAGTGGCATTTCACTTGACCTCCTCCAATTGAATATAAGCTTCTTTAGGGTAGAGACTGTTTAATTTTGGTCTTTGTGCTTAATAAATAAACTACAGAATGACTTCTTAAGAAATAGGAATCCAATGTTAGAACTTGAATAAATATCCAAGTTGAGGAGTGAAGAGCAGAAAACTCTGATTTTATGAAGGGTTGACTTCTTTAGAAAGATTTAAAATAAATGTGTTCATTTATGAACTTTCTGGGGTGAAAGTTCTGTTCTAAAGAGATGCTACACTAAGACAAGACTTAGGGTTGTCATGTTAGTGTCTGTCAGGAAGGATGGGATGGCTTAGTGTTTCACAAACTCTCCAGGAGACAAAGGAAGGTCTGCTGACATGCACAAGGAGGAAGGAGGCACTGTTGTATTCCAGGGAAAGAAAACATTTTGAAAGGGTGTTTACATTCACAGTTGGCATGACTGAAAGAGACAACGTACGGTGGAGTGTCAAGATGTGCAGAGGACATGGGGCAGGTGTGCCCATAGGCCCACATGCAGCCAATACTCTAAACATATGGATGGCAAGACCTCTGGCCTTGGGATCAGCATAGCTAGCTTCCTATGCTTGCCACCACTCTGTATCTCTAAAATGGAAAAAAATATACTGGCATGACCAACCTTGAAGGGGCTGGAAATTGACAAGAGGGAAAATCATAGATTTATGTTCATATATGGAAAAATATCCACTTAGAAATATTCATTGTAAACTAGAATTTTAAGAAATGTCATGGATTTATGATTACTTTCAAGCTCACCTCTTGGAAGGTGCTATTTAAAATCTGATGTCATTCAAATCACAGGTTTCAAAGACAATGCAGTCTCACAGGGGACCTGGGGCAAAATCCCAACTCTCTGTACCTGTATAATCTTCAGCTCACTCAGCTTGTTTCTTCTTCTGTAAAATTAGGGGTTTCGGAGAGAGTGATCAATTCTAACTCTTCATGTAGGACCCCCTGCCCCAGCATCCAAAGAAAATCACCTTGCATTAATATTGTTTATCCTTATCTATGTATACGTTGTCTCCCTGAGGAGAATGTAAGCACTTCGAGGGCAGGACCAGTTTCATTTCTGTCTTTGTATTCCATGTGGATTGTTATATGGAAAGCACTTTCTAAATCTTAAAGTTTAGAAAACCCATGGAAATCAAAGTCCTGTAAGTTGAATCTTCCATAGTCGAATGCTGCTATAGATTGGAATCTTCTCTAAGCCCTCACTGTTCTGATCCATTGCATAAGACAGTCACATCATGACAGCCTATTTGTTGTTGAAAAAAGAAACACATTAAATTCTTGAAATCCACTGACTTACTCTGCTCTGGGTGCATACAGACACTTCCGGGATCCATGATTCCACACTGGGAAGTTCACCTTCCACCAATGTGAAGCACAGTATCTCCATATCTTAGCACGTGGCTCCCAGGCGTCTTTGTGACTTAAAAAGAGGCATCAACCAGTGACCAATCCCCGCAGAAGGGCTTCTGTGAATTGAGCTAGAGGGGTCCATGTCATCGTGCCTGAGGAGGACTAGAAACCTTCCTAGCTTGGTAGGCACTGACTGGTCTTCTGTATCTTCGAGTGACTTTCAAGAACACTGAGCATATCCATCCCACGGTGAGACATCAGAACAGGACTAGATGGAAGGCATGCAATGAGATTCTCTATTCCCTAATTGTTCTTCCAGCTCTTTCCTGAATAATTTTCCTTCCTAGCTATTCTAATTCAGTCCTTCGATCTCTTCCAAAACGACAGAGCACAATTGGGGCGATTATGTAACATTCTGCTTCCATAATGCAGCCACTTCCTAATTCTGGAAGCTTATCTTTGACTTTTCCTGTGCAGTAACATGTTCCAAACTATGAAGCATATCCTGCTTAGGTTTAAAAAAATAGTCTTCTGAGTGGGAGGGGGAGGAGAAGAAATGGCCAAATGGAGATTTTTCCAGCACAACTCCCACATAAAGAAATCCAATTTTTCAATGAAAACAAAGTACAAATTAAAGTCAACAATTGTGGGACTAACAAAACAAATCGACTCCAACTGATAATGAATACAGTGCTGCTGTTCTTTCTTTATAATTGAATTTTTAAAAAATTAACAAAATCTATTTTCTCTGCACTATTTGCCCCACTTTTGGAAGAAGAAAACAAAACAAAACAAAAAAAAACTTTTGTAACAAATAGGCATATTCAAGCAAAACAAATTGGACCTGTCTCCAAAACACATCTCATGCTATATACCAAGTCCATCACCTGCCCGCCAGGTGGAGGGAGTGAGGTGTGGGGCGGGAGAGGTAACATGTTTCATCATCAGGCCCTTGGATGCATGGTTGATCATAACATTGTCGGATTTGGAATCAGGCATTTGTAATTAAACATTGTACACGCAAACATGGTTAAATCTGCCTTTGTAATAGTTGATTTTCAACAAGTTGTAATCTGCCACTGTATCAGTCAGTTGGCTTTGAGTCACAATGAATGGTGGAAGTTACTGAAAGTATTTTTACTTAGTATGTGTCATACACCTTGCTAAAAAGAGCATAAAAATACAAAAACAAGATAGTCTCAGTCCTCAAGGATTTTGTGTAGGAATAGGGGGAGGTAACAGCTATAGGTCAGTGGTAAACGGAGGAGAATATTTAGGTCTGGGAATTCATAGAGGGAGGTGTGGTGCTAATGTGATCAAAGATCTTCCCCACCCATTCAATATGCCTCAGGTGGAGCTAGTTAAGGGAAGCTTGATTAGGAGAGGCTTGTTTGTAGGCAGGCCCACACCCTTTTGTTATTAGGTACTAAGCCCCAGGCCCAAACTAAGTATATATACACCCTGTGGGTAGCCATTAAGTTTAGACTAGAGAGCTGCAGAGATCAGAGAACTGCAAGAAGAAGAAAATGAAGAAGAGAGAACTTCAAGAGAGGACAGAGAAGTGGAAGAGAGGGAGAGACAGAGAGAGAACTACAAGGGCTCTCAGAACTGCAAGAGGAGAGGACACAGGCAAGCAGTTAGAATTCATGAGTGAGTGTTTACAGGAAGACCTTAGCAGAAGAGAAGGTTCCAGGATGGTTTGGCTTCTTGCTGTGATACTATGTTTTAATCTTCTTGCTGTTACATTGAGGTGGACTTACTGGTTTTGGGATACAATTACTGCTATGTCGAATTGGGGTTATTGGTTTTGGGATTTGATCCTCTGATGTCTGAATAAATGTTTTACTTCTTCTGCCGTCTATACAGAGTCTCTTATACTTTGTGATTCTGAACTATACAGACATATTCATGGTCACCATCGATATCATGAATCTTGCCTTACTGATACAGGAGGGAACAAAGCTACTACTAGAGGGAGGCAATAGACTATGAGCCCTTTCCAGAAGCAACCTTAGTATTGATTTGTGTGTAGTTTCCAGGGGAAGTGGTGGAAATGCAGGACAGATCATATGTGATGGTGAGAAGATGGCTGCTGTGAACAATTAGGTGGCATCACCAGCATCGTGCTGTGGTGGTGCTGCTGGCATATCAACTTGAAGTTAAGCTATCTTGGTGTGGAAATTAAAAGCACTATAATATTTGTTATACAGTGTCATTCATTTACTTAAGTACAATATAATATGCTGGCATCTTCCTTCCCCCCAAAAAATAACCGTCCAACTTTAAAAATGGAAACAATCCAAGAATAGCTCAAGAATTATTATACTTATTTTGAATATTCTTCAGTTACAATTTGTCATTATTTTAACAACTGTAATTTTTAAGTAGAATAATATCCTTTTGTTATGTATAAATATCAAACTGACTTGAAAAAAACCCTCTTGAAAAAAAGAAACTATTAAAAATGAAGACAATAGGGGCAGATTAAGTAGGAGAAATGAAGAAAGAGAAAGCAAAATGCCAAAATTCAGAAAATCTGATCCACTATCTTCATCACTGGAATTAACGAGTACTCTTTTGATGGAGGAGAAAGATCTCTGGTTTACGTTGTACAAATGCTTGATGGTGAGGAAAAACAGGAGATGATATTGGGGCCAGGCCAAATTAAACCAAGACTTTCTCACCCACCATCTTCCCTCAGATTGCAATGGAGACATACCAGGATGAGAACACAAGAGTCTTGGGAAAAACAGTGACCCTCAGTTGACAGGTTCTGCTTCCAGCCTGGGCCTATAGTTAGTAAATAAATATTTATTAAATGCCTACTATGTGCCAGGCACTGTGCTAAGTGCTGGGGATACCAAAAAAGGCAAATGATAATCTCTGCCCTGAAAAAGCTTATAATCTAATGTGGGAGAAAGCAAGCAAACAAATAGATATGAGCGAGCTATATACAGAGTAAGTAAGAAATAACTGAAAGGTAAAACATGACCATTAAGAAGGACTAAGGAAGGCTTCCTGGAGAAGATGGGATTTTTGGTTGGAGTTTGAGGAAGTTGGTAATGCAAAAGGCAGAAATAAGGAGGCAGAGAATTTCAGCCATGGGGATTATGCTTGAAGTCAAGAGATAAGAATGTCTCATGTGTGGGATTGTCAGGCAGCCTCCATGATCAAATACAAAATCTTTTAGTTGGCATTCAATGTTCTTCATAACCTAGATCCCCTCCCTACATTTTAACTCTTATTACACCCTAGTCCTGTCCATGTACTCTTTGGCCTCCTGGCTATCTCATGAACGAGACAGTTCATCTCTTACACAAGGCATTCTGTCTCTCAGCCCTGGGCCTTTTCTCTGGCTATCCCCCCATGCTTGGAATGCTCTCCCTCCTCATCGCTGACTACTGGCTTACCTGACTTCCTTTAAAATAAAATCCTATCTCCTACAGGAGCTTTTCCCAACCCCTCTTAATTCTATTGCCTTCTTTTTTAAAGTGTTTTCCATTTCCCTATATGTAGCTTGTTTGTACATTATTTGTTTGCTTGTTTTCTCTCCCACAAGATTATAAGCTCCATGAAGGCAGGGGCTCCTTTTGTCTCTTTGTATCTCCAGTGCTTAGCACAGTGCCTGGTATACAGTATTTCTTAAGTATTTCTTTACAGACTGACTAAAAGCATTTAATCTCTCTCATCCTCAAAAAAATTAATGTGACCATTCTATCTCTCCTCCCTTCCCTGGCTAAATTCCTTAAGGAATTTATGAATAATGGGTATACCTCATTCCTCCTCCTTCTTGATCTCTCCTCAGCCTTTGATGCTACCAATCTTCCTCTTCTCCCTAGGCTTTTCTTGGTACTATTCTTTCCTGGTTCTCCTCCTGTCATCCTCACAGTCCTCTGCTTGATCATGATCTGGGTCATTCCTGCTAAATGCAGGGATCCCCCATAGGTTCTGCCCTGAGTCCTCTTGTCTTCTCCATCTTTAATATTTCATTTGGTGATCTCATCAATTCCTGTGAATTCAATCAGCATTTCTATGCAAATGATTTTCAGATTATTCGAGCCCTAATCTCTCTTTTGACCTTCAATATCATGTTTCCCAGTTTCCATTGGACATCTTGAATTGGATGTCTCACAGAATCCTGCGCTTTACATGTCCAAAACTGAATTCATTACCTCTCACCTTCCACAGATGTTCCCCTAAACCTTTTTCTCTTTAAAACTTTTGGGTGATTCTTGAAGGTACCACTGTCCTACTGGTTACCCAGGCTCACAGCAGAGATGTCATAATTGACTCATCACTTGTTCTCACTTCCATATAAAATCAGCTGCCAAGCCCTATCATTTACACCTTTATAACAGCTCTCATATACACTCCATTCTCTCTGCTAATGCTGCCACCACCCCAACGCAGGTCCTCATCATGTCACTCCAGGACTATTACCATAGCTGCTGGGGGGCTCTGCCTGCCAGCTATTTCTCCCCACTTCAGTCCATCCTCCATTCAGCTGTCAAAATGATCTTAAAATGCAGATCTGATCCCCCATACAGAGACACACACATTCACAACTAAATAAACTCCAGTGGCTTCTTATCCCTCCAGGATCAAATATAAAGCCCTCTGTTTGGCTTTCAAAGCCCTTCATAACTCGGCCCCTTCGTACATTTCCATAATCTTCATATGTGTCTCCCCCAGGAACTCTGTGATCCAAGGATACTGGTCTCTTTGCTGCTTCTCACACAAAACCCTCACCTCCTGACTGTTCATTTTCCCTGGCTCTTCCCCATGCCAGGAACTGTCTTGCTCATCTCTGCCTCCAGGCTTGCTTAGCTTTCTTCTAGGCTCAACTAACTTTCCAACTTCTGTGAAAAACAAACAAATAAATCCTGTCTCATTTGTTAATCTTATTCCCTTTCCTCTGAGACAATCTCCAATTTCTCCTGTATGTATCTTGTTTATACATATTTTTTGTATGTTGTATCGCCCATTAGACTATGAGTTCCTTAAGAGCAGAGATGGTATTTTTTATAGTTCGCTAGCATTTCTATATTGCTTTAAAGTCTGCAAAACATTTTACAAATATCCCATTTTATCTGCACAACAGGCCAGGAAGGTAGGTGCTACTGGTATCCCCATTTAACATATGAGAAAACTGAGGCAGAGAGGAGTTAAGTGACTTGCCCAGGGTCACAGAGCCATAAATGTCTAAGGCAGGATTTGAACTCAGGTCTTCCTGATCCAGATCCAGCACTCTATCTTTTTGTACATTCCCATTACTTAGAGTAATGCCCGGAAAATAGCAAACATGTAGTAAATGATGATTAACTCAACTAGACTTGACATGTGAGCAGATAAGCTGTCTTTGCCTGACTTCCTCTCCCAGTATGTCTGAGGACCTTACTGTAGAGTTGAGTTCCATAGTATTAAAAATCTATTATTCAATATTATTCAAAAGCACAAGGAGGCTAAATGACTTACTGGAGGTAGTGGACACAAGACGTACAGTTTGAACCCTGGTATCCTGACTCCAGAACCAGCATTCTTTCCACTGCTCCATGAAAGTATATTTGCTGTTCCTCTTCGGGGATGGGTGGGAGAGCATGAACCAATGAATGAGAACTATTGAAAAAGACTTCTTATTTCTGACAAGGGGCTGAATTGAGGTTGTAGTTCTTTGTGCTGAAAGGGTTTAATGATTTCTGACTAGTAAAAACCAAATCTAAAGGCATCCACACTGGACCACTATGGAAACAGAGATACTCATATTCAACCATCATCCTCTAATATGCTATTTAATAAAAGCTCATTTAGAAGTGGCTACTTCATAAACATCTTTTCTCATGGAATTTCAAAGGCTTCGCCATTCATTAACCATCAAGGACAAAGCTTTAGGAAGCTTCAAATAAAACCATTCATGTTTTGTAGCATCTGTGAATCATAAGAATACAAAGGTTCAAGGTGCTTCACCTGAAGGCCAAATTCCTTGTGACCATGCCTGTAATCACCCATTATAAGTAATTCATGTAGGCATTATGCTGCTGGGCCCCGCTCACCTGCCCTAAGCAGGTTCACTTGCCCCAAGCCCAGACGTTGAGAAGCCTGTGGTACAATACCGACATCCTCAGTGAAAAACATACGTGGCAAATAGACTCTAAATCAAGCAATACCAGGACAGCCAGGGACAAGTTTATGAATAAATTTATCACAACAAAAATAGAAGAGTATTTTTACCCAAAAAAGGTTCTGCAGAGAATGAGCATCTACTCACCTACACCAGACCACATTTTCACTATTACATTCCTAACTGAGCAGTGTAAAAATACAAGAACCCACCATATTTGCTTGTAGGTTGCATTAAAGCATTTGACTCGAGGAAAAACTTGTCTTTAAAGGCTCTTCTTGAGAGCAGGTTGTCTGAGAAAGGTGTGGGAATATTAGTGCGTGGCTCTTTCACATGAATCAGCCCCGTGACATGACAGCTAAGAAAGCTAATATGACAGCAGACTGCTGTGAATGGGGCATAGTGTCCAAGTTTTTCCCACTAAAACTGGGAGGGCTGTTTAGTTGCTAAGGTTTCAGGACTAGGTCTTTAGAAGAGACTATAGTCATAAAGTAAAAGCAGAAGAGAGGGCAAAGATTAATTGCTGATCCAGACAAAAGAAGCATGGAAAAATCTTCAGTGGCTCATTATTGTCTCTCAGATAAAGTAGAACTGCCTCAGCCTGCCACTAGAAGCTCTCCACTATGGGGCTCCTACCTTTCCTGTCTTCTTTTCCTGTCCTCGCTGTTCTATTCTCTACCATCTGGTGTAGTCAGAATGGTCTGTCATCTGTCCTCCCTGTACAGCCAGAGAGCCTTTGACCACAGATGGTTGGTTCCCCACGTTGGCCTGTACACCTTCTTCACTGTTGATTCATGGAATCTCCTGAGTTTCCTCCAAAGCATATCTCAGGTGCTACCTTTCACCAACGGGCTTTCCAGATATCTCCAGGCAGATATACTTGGTCTTTACTTAGCTAGGTTTATGTGTAATCCACCCCTCCCCTCCAAAGAATCTAAGGCCACTGAGGGTAAGGGACTGTTTGGGTTTTGTCTTTGTATCCCCATTGGATACATGGGTACATGGGCATGGAGCAGACCCAGGTAAGTTCATAAGTGTTTGTCGAATTCAATGGAATGATTATTAGAATGAGGTTGAATTCAGAATGTTAAAATATTAACTAAAGTGAAGGAAGGAAGGAAGGGTAGAGAAGGGAGTGAAGTGATATGAAAAAATGTCATCAAGAGAAAGGATTCCATTGAAGAGGGTTTCTTTAGTCAGGATCTCTGAACTTGCTTTTCAAAATATTATGGTAACTGTATGTAATTGGTTTCCTCTGTAATTCTATGTATTTTATACAATTGAGTTCATGATTCTGAGAAGGTGGCCATGGGTGTTACCAAACTGACTGCCCAGGGGCCCGTGACACCAAAAAAGTGAAGAATCTCTGCATTAGAGACAGCTGAGGTGCAACTCATGGCAAATTGAGAAAAAAATGAGGAAGTTAGCTTGCTAGAAGGATTTCGAAGGAGAGAAACTAATTTTGAAAAAGGAGAGAAATCAACCAAGACATGACTTCATATGTTAAAAGTTAATAAGCCTTCTTAGTAACTTCTTGTGAAAATTCTCTAAGCCTTTGTTCAGAAGTACTGCTTGTCTTCCGTGCATTAAATGAGCTATATTTTCATGTCAGGCATTTGGACCTTGGAAAGCTTTTCTCCAAAGAAACTACACCCTAAGTGGTGATTAGTCTCCCAGACTAGCCCACAAAACTCATTCAACCCATGTGATAGCTGAGAGTCTACTACGAGTCCTGAGCCCCAAGTCCCCTTAAGCCACTAAAGGGTCCTAAGTCAGTCTTGGAAGGTTCAAATTCTTCTGATCCCTAAATTAGTCTGAGTCTTAAGCTCCTTTGAGCTCAGAGGGAATCAGAAGGGGAGTTGAAGGGTAGGGGCAGGATAAAGGAGCCAGAAGGCTTAGATCCCACAGGCCTTCCAATCTAATTAACTCAACCAACATCTATTAAGGACAGTGCTAGGACTGAGCCTGAAAAGCCAAAAAAAACACACTGCCTTCAAGGAAGTTCCATTTTAGAAGGAGCTATGACACGTATACAGGTAATTCCAGTTAGAAGATCAAAGACAGAAGGCGTAATGAGGGAGAGATCGGTCACTGAGCTGGGAGATGTTGAGAAGCTTCTTGGAGGAGTTGGAACGTGGGGGAGAGGACAAAGGAAATGCTTCGTAGGCACAAAACATGACTATGGGATAAACAGAGGCAAGAGAAGGAAGGATGAGATGGGGAAAGAGTCCGATTAGGAAGCAAAGGAGAGAAAGGTGAAATAACACTTAGAAAGTGAGTGGGAAATGTTCAAAGCACATTCATGTGTCCTTTGTTTTGCACAAAAGAGTGCCTTGGGAATTAAAGAGCCTATTCAAATTTTCCCCTCTCTTTTATCCCTCAAGGGCCTCGGTTCCCTCATCACTTTAAAAAAACAAAACCCAAGGAGGTCGGGCTCTATGTTCTTCCTCTAAGGTCATTTCCACTCTAAATCTATGATCCCGTTCTTAAATCTTTCATTACAAGGGATGGCATGGGGAAAGGATTGATTTAGAAATGAAGATAATTTAAAAACAAAACAGATTAATAACTGTTTGAAAAAACAGTATCCTCTGCTCTACTCTGGATCCCAACACATATAAAGTAAGGGAGGTTGGAGCCAGACCATGGATCATCTTAAATATCACCAACAGGGAGTTACAAATTGACTTAAGAGCTAGAAAGAGCCAATAAAAAATCCAGTGTTGGGCTTTGACAGCCCTCCGTATGCTGGCCCTTTCCCACCTGTCCAATCTTTTTACACCTGACTCACCTCCACACAATCTAGTGACACTGGGGGCCTCTTTTCTCCTCCTAACATGAGACACTCCATCTCTGAATAGTTCATGTTCATAAGCTGTCTCCCAGGCCTGGAATTCCTTCCCTGCCCAGCTGTGCCTCCTGGCTTCCTCCAGGTCTCAGCGGAAGTCCCACCTTCTGCAAGAAGCCTTTGCTGGGCCTCCTGAATCCTACTGCCTTCTCTTGGAATTTGTTGACAACTTATCCTGTTGGGATCTTGTTTATAAATAGTTTTGTCCCTTGTAACACTGTGAGATCCTGGAGAGAAGGGTGTGCTGTCGGGGCTGTCTATATATCCTCAACACATAGCACAGTATTTGGCACATAGGAAAAGTGTTTGAGAAATGCCAGTCAACTGGACTTGCTGGAAGAGATCTTAGAGGTGAGAGTCCAATCTCCTTTTACTGATGAGACTGAGAAAGGTTAACGTGATCAATCAGCAAACATATATTAAGGACCTGCTCTGTACCAGGCACTGTACTAGGTGCAGGAGGAACAGAGGGAAAGAATGGGGCAATCCCCACTTTCAAGGACCTTACATTCAAACAGGGGACATAACCAGTGCATGGATCAGCACATGCAGAATAAATGATGAGTAAATGAAAAGCAATTAAATACACAGTAAGGTAGGAGAGAGGGCACTAGAAGTTGGGAGATAGGCAAAGGCTTCATCAGAAGATCATCGATACTGACTTGTACAAGATTATCAAGACAGTGAGCAGCAAAGGGAGAGTTTAAACTCAGATCCTTGGACCCCAGCACCAGGGCTCTTTCTACTTTGCCACTCAGCTTTTTCAGGTATCTTTTAGTTGGTACTTGAAGATTTGCCAGGGACTTTCCTTACAACATCTTTGTAAGGTACGTTAGTTCTGACTATTTCTGACAGTAGACAAGCATTTATTATGCACCTACTGCACACCAGGCTCTGTGCTAAGCCTAAAGATACAAAGAGAGAAGAAAATATGGTCCCAGCTCTCCATTTCTAATGCAGGAGACAACAAGCAAACAACAAAGTATTTTTTATTATTGTTCAGTTGTTCTGTGATGGGTCTTAGTGGGGTCTTAGTGACCCCATGGACCACAGCACACCAAACCCCTCTATCTTCTACTGTCTCTCAAAGTCTGTCCAAGTTCAAGTTTTTTGTTTCCATGATACTATATGTCCATCTCATCCTCTGCCATTCCCTTTTCCTTTTGCCTTCAATCTTTCCTACCATTAGTCTTTTACAATGAGTCCCATCTTCTTGTTGTGTGTCCAAAGTATTTAAGCTTCAGCTTCAGTATTTTACCTTCCAGTGAATAATCTGAATTAATTCTTTTTGAACATTGAGTGATTCAGTCTCCTTGCTGTCCAAGGCACTCTATTAGGTAAATGTGGGGGAGGGGAAGGATAATCTCCAAGGGAAAACACTAGCAAGGAGATGAGGCAGAGGATGCTAGCAGAAGGTAGATTTTAAGTTGAGTTCTGAAAAAAACAAGCGTAGAAGCTGGCATTCAAAGCCAAGTCTAACCCCAAGGTCAGTACATTTTTATTATCTACATCACTCTGCCCCACATCTTGTAAAAAATGGGCAGCTCCTGACGCTCTTTAACAGGAAAAATGGCATGTCCTGGGGGAGCTGGGGGAGGGCAAAGGAAGGAGATTGAAACTCGAGACTCGAGACAGGGGAGGATTGGGGATGGGAGAATTCTGGAAAGCCCAGGCGAACCCTACGCTTAGATCACTAGTCCACTGAGTGTTCTTAAGTCAGGGGCTTCAGTGATCTTCTCTAAGTAACATTACCAGCCAAACTTTTATAGCTATCATTTCCCTTTTCAAATTATTTTGTGAATGATATATGAAATGAAATATCTGAGTGCCTACTGTGTGCAAAGCATTGGGAAAGGTTCCCTCAAAATGCGATAGAAGGAGTTAGGCTCCTTGGTGAAGTTCATGGTGCTAGAGTCAGGCCTCTTTTCCTTATACCATGAAGTTTGAAAAGAGATGCGGGTAATGTAATTTTATAAAAATGTCTGAGCTATAGTAGAAGGCTTATTTACTGTATAAACTATAACTTATTTTTCTGAAGAAAATACAAATCAAAACGATCCACTGTCAAACAGTGTGGGAAACTTCTAAAAATACCTTTAAGATGCTTAACAAATACATCTGCATAAATGTAGCATTAGTCAAGTCCTCACAACAGATTCCCATCTACTCTTGGTTCTTTAGAGACACATGTTCATTTTTATTCAAATGGCCTTAATGCCCACATGGGGCAAATAGTCAGAGCTTGAACTTCGACATTAATACAGATTGACTAAAAAGACATAATATAGAGATGAATTTTTGTACAGGCACCAGCATTGCACAGTAGAAAAGTCTTTGCAAGCTCTAATTGAAAATAGTCCAATATTACACTGAATGCTAGACAAGGTATCCATGGGCCCCAGATCAGAAAGGAGCTCAAAGACACTCATACTAGTGCTACTTTCTAATGGTGGGAAGCATCCAGACAAGCAACTCACTTCTGTCCTTATCCCCCATAAGACTGTATTTGGGATGACAATCCATAGAGTCACATACCAGTGCTAGATAGGACCTCAGATACTAGTTCCAATTCTCTCATTTTATAGATGGGGAAACTGAGTCTCGGGGGGGGGACTTGCAAGTAGAGATTATTTCATTCTTTGTGTTTACATCCACCTTGTGCCTAGGCACAGCTTCTGACAAATAGTAGGCTATTGATAAATGGTGATTGACTTACCCAAGTTCACAAAGACATCAGAAGCAGAATCTGAATACAGATTCTCTGAGAGTTAGGCCTCTTTCCCTTATGCCATGCAGTCTGAAAAAGACTTTAGACAGTTCAAATCAACAAATATGTGAAAACCTGCTATTGGCGAGCATTTCAAAAACCAGAGCTAAAGTAAGCTGATCCCCTGACAAATAATTATCCTTTAAAAAATTAATCTACAACCTTCTGGATCAGTAGTGTTTTTAAAGTATCTCTGAAATATTATTGTGCTGTAAGAAATGATGATTTCAGAAAAAACCTGCAAAGATTTACATTAACTGATACAAAGTGAAGTGAGCAGAACCAGGAGAACGTTGTACGTGGTAACACTAATATTGTACAATGAACAGCTGAGGATAACTGTTCTCAGCAATATAATGAACAAAGGCAATCCCCAAGGATTAGTGATGTAAAATGCTCTCCAGCTCCGGAGAAAGAATTGATGTCATCTGAATACAGACCAAAGCATGCTATTTTTCTTTTTCTCTTCCTTCCTTCCTTCCTTCCTTCCTTCCTTCCTTCCTTCCTTCCTTCCTTCCTTCCTTCTTTTTCTTCCTTCCTTCCTTTCACAAAATGACTAATGTGAAAATGTTTTATGCGATTGTAAATGTATAACCTATATCAGACGGCTTACCATCTCAGGGGAGGGGGGACAGAAGAGAAGGTGGGATGGAGTTGGGAATTCAAAACTTTTTTTAAATGTTAACATTGTTGTTACATATTTTTACTTGTTTTTACATATTATTTTTAAAAGAGGGCCTGCAGCATCTTTGATGGCTCAACTCTTGTGAGTATGCTTCATTTAAAATGATCATATCCCAAATCTCTTATCATTTTTTATGTTTTTGCTATGATTTTTGTTTTTTTTAACTTACGTGAATGTTGAAAGAAACTAATGGAAAGCTATCAAGTAGTGTTCTGTTTAATTTGGGCTTTGTTTGAATAGGTGAAAGGGAATGTTCCAATTAGAAAGAAAATCCAACTAAGCTCTTTGACTATGTTCTGTTGAGGGAAGAGGTGATAGGGACATTTGGATAGAGCAGCATTGCTAAAAGATCTGGTCAGTGCAGAGTTCAAAAACAGACAGAGGAAACATCCCACTTAGCCTCAGTGACAACTGCATTGGTTTCCAGATTAAATTAAGTTGATATCTAACAGTGAGTGTCTTTTCCACCTGCCCCAGAGGCCATCTCCACAGTGGAAGAAGGTGCATTTCTAATTTTCTTTTCAGACACTCATTTGAAATACCGACCTAGTGGCTGTTCTCCATCATAAATGTTCCACCTTATACACTGTTCTGGCCAAACTCTATTTGAGCATGTTATGTAAAACATTTTAATAATACCTTTCTTCCTAGTTAAAATATTATAATGCAAAATAATACAAGTTGGCATTAGAATATAATCTTGTGAGCAGGAATTATTTCCTTCTATGTACTTGTATCCAGTGCCCAGCACACAGTCAGTACTTTATAAATACTTATTCTTTGATTGTTTGATTTTTAATTCCTGATTCAACACTTTCCCTACTACACCAAATTACCTCTAATAGTAACTGGAAGTTTAAAATAAACTAATGCTACATAGAGCTATCTTTACCCAGTGAATCCCAAGATAGAGCTTACTGGTGGTACAGTGAATAGAGCCTCAGTGAAGATTTGAGTTCAAATCCAGCCTCAGATACTTGTGAGATGTGTAACTCTAGGTAAATTACTTTTTAAAAAATCTCTGACTCAGTTTCTTCATATGTAATATGAGAATAATAGCACCTACAATTAGGTCATGATTAGTGGAACGATGGATTCCCTTGAAAGTGATTGCATCGTTCAAATTTGTACTATACACACACACACACACACACACACACACACACACACACACACATATATATATATATATATATACATGCATATATATGTGTGTATATATCCATCTATATATGTATATATATATGTCCATCCTCCCCTGGGCATGAACCTGTTACCATATTTTACATAATTATTACAACTCTTAATTATACAATTTGAATACATGCAACCACTTCAAGCAATTCCTTCATTATTTGCCCTAATCAGCACCTAGCAACACTACACAAGGTATTCTCCAGATCAAAAGAGATAATAGCATTTTTCCAACCCTTAAAATACCGTATAAATTCTGGAGTTGTTGTTGCTGCTGCTGCAATGGACACATTTGGACTCAATGCATTTCCTTCCATCCCCTGTAGTATCAACACAACCCAACAGGCAGAGAAGGGAGTGATTGCTGAATGAGTAAATCCCTGCTGGGTTTCAGGTTCCCACAATGGATACTTATAGTAAATACTGAGATTACATTTTATGATTATAAACCATTGCACATGCATTATCTTATTAGATCTTCAGAAAACTGAGGGAAAAAGCTACATGATGAAGGGGATCAGCCTTGGAATTAGGCAGAGGTGGGCTCAGGTCCTGCCAGGAGCCCATACTAACTACGTAATGATATGGGCAATTTGCTGTCCTTTGAGAGAGCACCAGCCAGCTCCCTTGAAGTTGCAGATAATTTGCTATTCCCCTTGGGTGGCTAGAGTTTCCACACTGATAAAATCACACTCTATGGAATCATAGGTATAGACCTCAAAACAGGAAAACCCAGACAAAAACAACACAAACGCTAACTCCAAGGTAGCTACTAGTAAGACACCGAGAGAAAACCGAGGTTCAAAAAGTTAAGTGACTTTCCCAAGGTCAAGCAGCTAGAAGTGGTACAAATAGGATTTTAAACTTGGCCCTCAGATCTGTTGCCTTCTGATTCTTTCTACTATACCACAGTGGCCTTGGAATGGAAGGTGGCCTCGTGGGGACAACTCCCTGCAATTTTGGCCGGCTGCTATTACCATGATGGTGAGAATACAAAACTGACAGGTGGGGTGGGGACAGATATTTTGGGAGTTGGCAGAGTGGTTACCTCTTTCTTTTTTGGCAGGACCAAGCCTTTTGATACCTATAGGAATTGCTCTAAATCAAGGCTTCTTAACATTTCTGTGTGTCATAGACCTCTTTGGCAGTCTAGTGAAAACTATGGATGGACCCATCATCAGAATGTTTTTAAATCTATAAAATCTATAGGATTACAATGGAAACCAATTATAGTGAAATACAGTTAAGAATATAGCAAGCCAATTCATGCATGGCTCTAGGTGTAGAACCCTGGTTATAAAGCTCCCTGCTCTGACACAGAAGCACACCACAACATTAATTCCTCTTCCTGGTCTAGAGGATCCTTTTTGGTTTGGTCCTAGGTCTTCTGTGGGGTAACCATAGAAAAAAAGACATTTTCGTAAGCCCTTACTCTTTTCCAGCACCCTGATAAGTGTAGGAAATACAAATACAAAACCAGAGACAGTTTCTGCACTCAAGGACCTGATATTCTAATTGGTAAGGCTACCCTTAAGAGAGTGTGGTGGCCCAGGAAAGATATCTTGGTGTGGAAATTGATAAGAAAGGTGAGCAGAACCATGGCTACAGAAATCAACTCATCCTTTGTGGTAGCAATGGCAGTACTGATTTGACTAATATTCCAGAACAGGAATGTTTTGTTGTTATTCAGTTGCACAATTGTGCCTGAGTCTTCCTAACCTTGTACAGAGTTTTCTTGTCAATGATATTGGAGTGCTTTGTCATTTCCTTCTCTAGCTCATTTAACAGATGAGGAAACTGAGGCAAACAGGGTTAAGTGACTTGCCTAGCATCACATTGCTATTGAGTATCTGAGGCTGTATTTGAACTCAGCTGTTTCTGACTCAAGACCCAGTACTCTATCCATTGGAGCAACCTAGCTGCCTCCAGAACAGGAAGGTGGGAGTGGGGATTGAAAGCAAAACGAACAATGGTTGAGACCACTGAAAATGTAATAGGCCACCTGAGGCACTCATATGTCAGAACATTTCCCTTCCCATTCTCCCCCAGGACAAAAGTTCTGGAGTTGAAAGGTTTAAATCTACTTTGTAACCTTTTCCTGATCACTGAATCCCCCAAATTGTAGCCCAAGGCCTCCTTACTTTACTTTTTCCTGGATCATTTGCTTTCCTTCTATTTATCACTTCCAATTTATCCTGTACATATTTTATTTGTATACAGTGGTTTGCACGTTGTGCAATTAGACTATAGCTCCTTGCGGGCAGGGGTTGACTTTTGTCTTTGCATCCCCACACACGGTAAGGGTTTAATAAGGAATGGTCGATGGACTGACTCTTTGGGTTCACTAATATGCCAACGAACAGCCTTCGTTTGGCATCTACCTTCTCTGTCCTTTCTGTGGTTGTCAGACAGATGCTTCTGAATCTAGGGTGTGTTGGCCAAGATTTACTGACTAGAGAAAAGAGAATCTGCCAATTCTAAAATAATGCATTATTATAATCTAATGAGAGGTGCCAAGAAAAGTAAACTACCCAGTCCCAGATCTGGTTTTTAATTGCAATTTTTATTGTGAATTTGGTCTATAAACCATCCAGGCAGGAATCCTATGTGGGGGCATCCAGCTCTCTACTAGGCTAGGGAGGAGGGTGGCATCTTTTCCTCAGAACAGCCACTATCCATTTGTGATCTGGTTCTTTTATCCCAGACTTGTTCTCAGACATCCAGAAAGTCTCCCAGGTACAGTCAGTTTGGGGAATTTTCCCATAGAATCCAGCCTGGTCACAAATTTTTAAACTTCTCTATCCGCCAGACTGAGGGACCAACACACCTAAAAAAAGAGGTTGCTGTTGCCTCCGTATCACAACAAAACAACAAAAATAGCTGATGTTCTTATAGTATCTGAGTATTTACAAAGTGACTTGTCATGTCATTAAGCCACACAATAATCCTATAAGGGAGAGACCCAAGAGATCATTATCCCCATTTCACAGACAAGGAAACTAAGGGGGAAAAGAAGGGGAGGGAGGATGGGGAAGAGAATAATCATTTATTAAGCACTTAGGATGCACCAGACACTGCTCAGTGCTTTTACAAGTGTTATGTCATTTACCCAGAGAGGTAGATATTATATCGATTTTACAGTTGAGGAAATTGGGGCAAAGTGACTAGTCTAGGGTCTCACAGCTCTGGAGGGCCTGAGGCTGGACATAAGCCCAGGTTTTCCTGACTCCAGGCCCAGCACTCTACCCACTGTGTCTGACTAAGGTTCAGAAAAGAGAAATACCCTCTGTGTTCCAAACTAGGTTTTCCAGGCTCCGTGTTGACATGGCTTCCACTAGATTAGAAGAACTATTGAAAACACATAAAAATGTCTCCGTCCTCCTTGTCTCATCTCCCATGTTTCTGTGGCCTCCTTTCCATCAGGGAGTCCTGCAGTCTTAGGAATACAAACCTAAGCAGGCAGCCTCTATTTTTGGTGGGATCTCACCTTTCTACGCCTTTCGCCTTCTCCCCTCCACTTTAATATAGTTTCATTTGCTTCACCTTGGGAATGAGCAGCTCCTGAATATTTGTGATCCTCCAGGAATCATTTCTTGCTCACTTGGCACGAGGGAACATGCCTCACTTCGCTCAGCCAAAGACAGATGATGTATCAATTCTGTCCTCTGCTCGTTGAAATGTCAAGTTCACATCTTTGATTTCTCTGTTTCATCTAGGGTGGCCACGAACACGAGTAAAGCTATCACGCTAATTGTAAAAGACCAGAAGTTGGACCGAGGCATAGTGAGCCATTTTCTGTGAAAATGGGGCTCTTAGCACGAAGATATAGCTATCTTCACGTGACTAACAATGAGATATAGACAAGTTAAAACAGCTCAGACACTCTGAGATGTCATCTCCCGTCAGACAAGTTAGTAAAAATGATAGAAGAAACAATGAATGCTGAACTGCTTTGGGGAGGTAGGAAACCATTGGAGAAGCTGTGAATTGTTCCAATCATTCTGGAAAAGAATTCAGGTCTCTGCTAGATGAGGAATGCGACTTCAGGGTACATTCTCCCAAGGTCACGGGATCATAGCTTGAGCGCGGAGTGGGACCTTTGAGGTACCCTCATTTTACATACCAGGAAACTGAGGTCCAGTTTGGTTCAATAATTTGCTCAAGGTCATGTAAGGAAATGTAGGATTTAGGCCAGGCTCTCTGACTCCACAGACAGTCATCTTTCCACTGAAGGAATGTCTTACAGTTATAAAAATACTAATGGCAGCGTTTTTGCAAGAGCAAGAAGCTGGGAACAAAATGAATGTCCCAAGTAGGTAAACTGACCAACCAAAAAGTACGAGAAAGCAATGCAGTACTGTTTTACTAGAGAAATAGCCAAAAAGATCCTGAAGGCAAAGTTAGAACCCAACAATCAGAATGGCATGAAAGAAAACAACACTGAAAGACTATGGAATTCAGATCTACACAATGGCCAACCTTGATTATAAACATGACGGTCAAGCATCACTCCCCCACCGCTTATTAGAGATGTAATTAATGCACCCATTGGATGCGATTACCTCTACTTTGTTACAGAGGCAAACAATACTAGGAAATAAATGTAATCTTTTAAAAAGCAGAGATTTTTTAAGTAAAAAGAAAAAAAGTGGCTTGCTATGAAAATATAAAAATTGTATAGCTTCTAAAGTGACTGAAAAACAGTGATGCTTACCGATGTGATTTTGGGCTGGTCTCCAAATGGACCTGCCTATCTCTGAAAAAAGCAGAGCACATGATCTTGGCCTGTTTCAAGGAACTCTCCAAATAGATGGCAGCTGAATCCCCAGGGTCATTCCATCTCAGCTTCTGGTACTAAATGAGGTTCACCATCCCTTCCCCCTCAAACCCAAACCAGGAGCCTGGGAGGCCAAAATGGGCACAAAAGGTCTTTCAATAAGAACAGAATAGATGAGGTATCTTCATTAATTCAACCTCACTTTAAAGATTATTGCACAAATGCTGTGGGATTTGAAAAGCATGAGATATTTACTGGATGGCTCCTATGACTCATGTAATGACGTGATTATCCAACTATGAAGGTCAATGAAAAAGACTTTCAAGGGATAAGCTCCAACATGGCCATGAATGCCCTGCCCCAAGACCCCATGGCATACCCAGGTTTCTGCAACAAGAAATCTTTTTTAGAAGTTGAATGCTGCTCTCAAGGACTAACTTACAGTGTGAGAAGACAGACCCAACGGGATGCCAGGCCATCTGCGCTCTGGAGAAACGTACGCGTGGAAGGACAAAGACTAGAAATATGGAGAACACGCTGGTTAAAGTTTCAGGGAAATGATCGCATACAAGGCAATTCTACTAGTGACTGATATTTTTAGTGTTTCCTTTGCTCTGCTTAGAGAGGGGGTAAATGGGAGCTCGATTCCCTAATTGAATGAACAGCCACTGCTCATTCCGGGTAGACAATGACCAAACTTGCATTACTACCTTCCATCAGGTTTCCAGAAATATTTCATACAATGTTTTTGTACCTTAATATTGAGTTTTCACTGATAAATTGAAGAGAACTCTTCTCCTGCCTCCTTCCTGACCCCCCAGCCCCCACAAAAGGCCAAGCAACCCCAACTCTTCATTTTCTCCTTAGTCAAAAGTGAATCTATATAAGGCCAAACCTCGAATGACTCTTGTGGAAGGATTCATATCCATAGCAGGTGAAAATTATACAGGATTCTAAGAGTGCACATCATTTTATATAGTTTATTTCAGCTAGTCTAGCAATATTCTCAAAGAGGTGTGATTATCCTTCCATTCTACAGATGAGGAAAGTAAGGCTAACAGGTTAATTCCCAAGGTGATACAGATAGCAAGTGTGGGAGGCATACGACAACTGGAGGGGATAGATTCTTCCTTAGATAGATGTGTTCACACTTTCCCTAAAGTCCTTAATTTGGAAAGGCCCAGGTGGATCCACTGTATCCTAGGCCACAGCCAGTCCTTTCAACTTTTGTCTTGACACTAGATTGCCATAATTCTGGAGGAGAGAGTGAGGCTGCAGACTTGGCCTTTGCTCAGCTCTGCCTCACTTAAATCCAGTTCTTGGGCAAGTCGAGGCACGCGCCTCAATGTCACTGATCCTGTTCAAACAACACTTTCTCCAGCCCTTGCACGCTTTCTTTTCTGTCTGGATCCTAAGAGCTTGGAACACAGGAGGGGCTAAATTGACGGAGATGTTGGCCTAATTTCACTTCTACCTTATTCCCTAGGGCTTCTATTTACATCTCTCAGTGGTCCCTGCAAGAACCCAGCTACAAACAGATGGGTTGATTGATCCATAGGAAGTAGTGAGATTTAGATATGTATATCTATGCATATTTATGTATGTATGCCTATGTATCAATACACATGTGTATATATGCATGTGCATAAATATAGATTGTATACATGCCTATATATAATACATACATACACCCAGCACTTTAAAAACTTAGAAAAGAGCTAAGCTCATAGGAAGCAGCCACTGCTTCTCCTGCATCTCCAGTTCAATTTTGTAAATCTCTAACGATTATGTGCTAGGTGGTCCAGTCCACAGAGTGCCAGGTCTGAAGTCAGGAAGACTCATCTTTCTAAGTTCAAGTCTAGCATCACATGCTTATGGCTATGTGACCATGGGCGAGTCACTTAACCGTGTTTGCCTCAGTTTCCTCATCTGTAAAATGAGTTGAAAAAGGAAATGGCAAACTGCTCCAGTGTCTCTGCCAAGAAAATCCCAGATGGGGTCACGGAGAGCCATACATGACTGAGACAACTGAACAATTAGATCCTTAGCAAAGGCACCCCCCAAGCTAGTGAGTTAAATCTGTTGAAAGCAGCTTAGGGAGAGATGCTAGCCCTTAAATGGGGTTACTTTCCCAAACTCGGAGCCATCTTTCTGTCTGATGGTCGACAACTCAGCTTTTTTGCCTCTCCATTATAGGGTTCCTTTATCTGTGGGCCTTTCAGCAGCCTCCGTTAGAGAACATATGTTTCTGTCTGATTAGATTCCTTGAGGTGGTATGAAGATTGATAGTGGTTTCAAAATAAGTGACTTTTAAAGAAAGGTCGAGGCTGCCCTGAAATTAACTCCTCTTGGCAGGACAACACACATTTCCAGACTCAGACCCCAGAATGATGAGGCTGGATACTGCCCAAAGGTTTCCAGTTCTACGAAGGAAACATTTTAGCAACCATACTCTTGTTTTTGAAAATCAGGGGTTCTTACCAGGGGGTCTTAGAATGTGTTCTTTAAATATCTTGATGACTGTATTTCCAAATAATTGTTTTCCTTTTTAACTCCCTGAATTTTATTTCATGCATTTAAAAATACAGTTCTGAAAAAGGGTCCCATAATTTCCAGCAGCCTTTCAAGGGATTCCATGGTGCACAGAGAAAGGTTAGGAATCCCTCTGCTCAGTTACTTAAGGAAATCAAATTGCTCAACAGCCTGTCTGCTGTGCACAGGTTAGCTCACCTTATAGCATCTGTAAGGAAAGAAAAGATGAGGAGTGGGGCACATAGAGGGCAGCCTTAGACCTGGAACCCAAAGATCCGGCCTCAAGTCCTACCAATGACTCATCCTGCCTGTGTGACCCTGGGCAAGTCACTGTACTTTGAGCAGCTGACAGCCACTCCACAGAGCTACAGATAAACTCCAACTCTGTACTGGCAGGGGGAATCTGGGACATCAACCATCTGTTGATGGACATTTATGAAGTGCTTACTCTACTCATGAAATTTAATGTAAAGTACAAAGAAGAAAAGAAAGATACTCCGCATGAACATGGGAAACTCCAAAAGAGAGGAAAGATACTTTACTTATGTTGACAAAAGAGGAAGAAGGGAAAGAGGACTTTAACTGAGAAGGGTGCGAGAACCAGAGCACCTAGAGCCAAATTAGACTAATTCCCCAGGGAAAGACAATGCATATGCTAAAAATGGAGTGAGACGTGAGCCAATTCTAAATAGAAGCATGTCTGCCAAAAATAAAAGCAATCTTAATAAAACAGAGCAGGCTTTATGGTCTATAGAATCCAGGAAGATATCCACCTAACAAAAGAATGAAAACCTGCCCTGGCTTCAAAAGCGTATCAGAACTTTCTCAGATTCTTTTAGTTTTTTCAAATATAAATCTTTTCTCCCAATTTTAAACGGTTCTCAGTGACTCAGGGTTGACAACAGGATTAAATCACCTTTTATTGTTACAGAATTTTGGGTGGGTCCTCAAGTTCAAGTATCAGCAGCCTTGCTGAAGGTCATTTTATTTCAAAAAAGGATTTTTTTTATAAAGTCATTTAAAAATATTAGAATCTGAGTTGTTTCTAACTGTAACTAGAAATTTGTTCATCCAGGGCAAAGCAGCTGTAAAAGACAGCCAAAGTAAGCAGGAAGAAACCCCTTCCAATCAGTCCTGGGAGTGGGATGCGCAGAACAGTAGCCTGCCCAGAGGACCCCTCCCCCTCCCATGGTCCTGTTGAGGTATGCAGGGGAAGTTGGTAAATGGTATGTGTTAGGCGGCGCAGGGCTGAGGGAGGACAGAAGGGGTGTGCCTGGAGCCAAGGATCTCTAGCAGTTTCCAATTTGAAGTAATTATTCTTATAAACTTATTTCTAGCCTGCCAAAGATGAAAAGTATGGTGGGAATATGTGTAACCAATTCTACAATTGCACAATCCTTTACTGCTCTTGTCAATGTGTTTTCAAAATCTGAGAGCTTGTGGGTGAGCACTTAGTTTTCACCCCCCTCCTCACAGCTCAAGACTTGTTGAACCAGTATAACCAAATGGAGAATTTGCCAGCTTGTCTTTAAACATTTCAACAATCATGTTGTGCAGTTGGTGACATTTTTGTGCACAGTCAGCCGCGAGATACCTCAAAACTGTAATCTGAAAATGCTTCAGGCCTTTTGGGAGATCAACACTCAATCCATCTGTGGGAATTTATTAAGACCCTACTATGTGTAAAGCCCAATTCTAGGCACCAAGAAATATTAGAAAAGGAGAAGGTATGGTTTCTGGCCTTCAGTTGACTTTGCCATTCATGAAATTAATTCCCTTCCTCTGTGGCTTTGTATAAAGGACATCCACCATATTTGTCAATCTGTCCCTCATTACCTTTGCCTCTTGGAATTCCTCTCTTTTCAAAGCTTAACTCATGTTCCATAAAAAACTACAACCCCAAGTTAGTAGTCTCCAAACACAAAATTACTTGGACTTTACTTCTTATATATTCAGTATCTCCTTGCATAGCAGGAGTGATCAGGGGAATCCCCTCATTTTTTGGATTGCAGTCCCTTCTATAGGGCTGGACATGACCTCTGGCCACTGGCCAAAGGACACACAAGCTTGGCTGAGAAGATATTGTTGCTTAGCTCTTTCAGTCATGTCCAATTCTTCATGGCCTTGTTCGGGGTTTTCTTGGCAAAGACACTGGAGTGGTTTCCATTTCCTTCTCCAGTTTATTTTATAGATGAGGAAACTGAGGCAAACGGGGTTAAGTGACTTGCCCAGGATCACATAGCCAGTTAAGTGTCTGAGACTGGGTTTGAACTAACAAAGCTTCATAATTGCAGGACTGGTGCTCTATCCACTGAGCTACCTAGCTGCAAAGCATAATTGATGATTCTTGTGATTGGAGACTTATGTTGAAGATGATTGGTGACTGAGCTAAACTGGCCACTTTCTGTGCTTTAAAAGAAACTGACCAGAAACAGCTTCAGCTCTTTAGAGATGCCCCAAGTGCTCTTTCACCCCTGGAGGCTGGGGCAGGGCTTCCCTCTCTGACCCTCCAAGGCAGCAGCACCACATGGCAGGGGGACCACGTACTTGTCCAGCCCTCTTTTTTTGGCCCTTTGGTTCCCTGAGCAAAGGTCAGTGACTAATGATTCTGAGAAATTGATATTTCCAGCCTGGCAGTAACTCATTAGTTCAGGAGATTCGGGAGCATCTAAGTCAGATGCTAGTTGCCTAGCAGAAGGTGATTCTAGAGCAGTATGCCCCCTAGAAGAAAAGATCTGTCCCTTGGGAGTTGCTTAGACAGTGCAGGACCAAGGTGAATGTAAATAGCAATCTTGCAAAATGATCTTGACTCTCCAGGGAAACATAAGGAAGGCAATGGATTACAGTTGTTACTATGTTTTCTGTTTTTGTCACTATGTGCTTTTGAGTCACTGGTGCGTTAAGAATTTTCTGTGATGGAAAAAATAACCCGTTATCTTATATTGGACACTATAAAGGACGTGTTCTCCACACACTGCGGAGATGCTAGGTGTGAGCCATCATTCAAATCTTCTTTATAGGTCCTCCCATGGAGTCTTCCAGGAGTCAGAGTTGAAATCGAGCCAAAGACAGAGAGAAAGAAAGCCTACCACCACCCTGGGAAAGAGCTTTGTGCCCTCATCCCCAGTAAAGCAAGTCTATGTGAATCCAGAGCTGAAGTCCCCAGTGGAAAAGGGTACCTTGGGTCAAGGCTCACAGTTCTGCATCAGGGAAATGTGGTTTCCTTCAGTGGAAAGTAAGCTTCTTGAAGGCAAGGAATGTTTCATTTTTGATTTTGTGTCCCTAGACTTTAGCCCAATGCTTGTCACATAATAAATGAACTCAAGTCAAGAATTTACTGACTATATGCTGGGCCTATGACATACTAAAGTCTGGAAATAAAAGAAAGGCAAGAAACAACCTCTGCTCTGCTCTCAAAGAGCTCATGTTTTAATGGGGGAGACAGAGTGAAAGGATTTACTATGTGCTGGTTGGCTAGAACTGAATTTCCTCTTCCCCCTCCCCCTCCTCCACATGCTGTGATCATGAACTTTTAAAACCCTATTGCCTGTTACTGAAGATGACATTCCAGCTGTGACCTGATGGGGCTAAGGACAGCAAAACCAACACTTGCCTACTTCTTCCAAAATGTCTCTTTTTTTTTGTTTTCCACCCCTTATGACATAACAACCTATTCCCTAGTAGCCACCATGCTCCCTCATGGCTGATCAATGGTCTCTCAGACTTTACCTTTTCTCTCTACCATCCCAAGTTAACATTTTAAGGGCTCATACACAGTAGACATGTCAACATACATAGACTTTTATACAGTGACTTTCATGTTTCTCTTCTGACCTCAATTCTGCAGTTCATAGGATCATATTATTATAAATTAAGACTGGAAGTTGGAGCTGGAGGTAAGAACAGAGGTGTCAAACATGTCCCAGGGGGCAGCACTTGTGAGTGCTGCCCAAACCAGATCACACTATAATTGGGAAATAAATAACGGATTAAATAAAATATGATAAAACATAGACAACATTACATTTAAAAACTAAGTCAATATGCACCCTAGGAGGACCCTCATCTTTGGTTTCTATTTGAGTTGGACAAAACTGAGTTAGAGGATACTGTGAGGTTTGGGGGATGATGCTATCTGATGGAGAGAAAGATGGGGAAGAAAAGGGAAATTTTGTTCTCTACTCCCTGTTACATAAACCCTACCAGAAATATTATTCAGGGTTTAGACTGGAAACTTCTCGAAAGTCAAACTATCTTTACCCTTTTCTACAAAATGCCATGGGGTCAAATGTGCATGCCTTGAATAGAGGTGCTAGATCATGATGTCCAATGATGATGATGCTAGGGCACAGTTATTTACATATCCCTAGAGACTGTATGTGCCAATGTTGAATGAGAACACATCTGGAAAAAAAGAGTGTATGTTTTGGAAACTCCCTCACTTAGAGCTTCTAAAGTAGATAAGCACCAGGTTACTACCTAGAAATGTGGGCTGGGTAGCACTTTATTATTTTTAAATTTACATTGTTTTGGGGAAGGTGATCTATGGATTATACGTATTTTTACTTTGTTCTCTTTTTCTAAAAGATCTGGGCAGTTTTCTTTCATGATTGTTTTTAAATACATTATCCATTCTCTGGTTTTTTTCCTTTTGTTTAGTCATGATTCTAAGGTAGTTCAGAGATTCTTAATTTCTTTCTCTTTGATTGGTTTTCTAGGTCAGGTTTTTTTTAAAGTAAGAAGCACCTTAGGTTTTCTTTTATTTTTCAATATTTTAACTTTATTTTACTATTTCTTGGCATATCATGAGTTTCTGTTTGATCCATTCTCATTTTCAAGGATTTTATTTCTTAGATAAAGGGGCCAAGCTGTTAATTCTTTTTCTGAGTGTTTCCTCCACGGCTCCTGTTTTCTTTCATTTCTTTCCTCTGGCACTCGCATTTCACTTACTATACCATTTACAAATCCTTTTTAATAACTCTTGCCTCATTTCTTCTAGGGATTCTTGTTGACCTTGTCCTCAAGCTGTGGCTTTTGTTAGGACATTCATTCTTCGTAGATTTGTTGGAGTTAATCTCTTCACTTGGATTTGTGTCTTGGATGTTCCTATAGGAGGGTTTTTTGTTTGTTTTCTGCTTGTTTTTATTTTGTTTACTCATTCTCCTAGCCTTCTTTCCTGAACTGGAACTTTGTGTTAGGGCCAAGCCCTGTGTGTTTCTGGAGGGAATGTCTGGGGCTTGCTTGGACTTGTGTTATCTTCTCTGGGGTTCCGTTGTTGTTTTCTCTTGTTACTGAGTTCTTTGTTCTTCAAAAATCTCAGAGGCATCTCTGCTTACAGAGATGCAAACTTCCAGTGGACCCTGAAAGGTCTGATGGGCACCGACTACTAGAATTCCTAGGCTTCTGACCCTGACTTTGTTCTAGGCAACCTAACTGCCTACTTGCCCTAGATAGGACACCAATAACGTTTCTGGCTTCATCTCTGGTCAGCTAGCTCTAAAGATTTACAGGTTAAGGACAACAGAGGGCAAGTCGGAGGCCCAGTGGGTAGAGGACTGGAACTGGAGTCAGGAAGACCTGAGTTCAAATGTGGGCTCAGATACTTGCTTGCTGTGTGACCCTGGGCAAGTCACTTAACCTCTATGCTTTAGTTTCTTCATGTGTAAAATTGGGATAATAATAATACCTACCTACCAGTGTTGTTGTGAGGACAAAATGAGATGGTAAGTGTAAAGCATTTAACATGGTGCCTGTCACATAGTAGGTGCTATGTAAAGGTTAGCTATTATTATTAGCATTAGCAAAGATGTAGGCCTAGCACTTTGCTGGTTGAAGCCAAAAGCCAGATAGATCTTCCTACTCTGGACTCAGCATGATCCCAGTCAGAGCATGTCCGGTCAGAGCCCAGGAGCTAAATCCTCAATCCTAATTCAAAGTCAGAGCCAACACAGCTTCAGGTCCACCTCTTTTCCCCAATACTCATTTGATCGCTTGCCTAAGGGCTGTATTCCTGATTTGGGTTGTGAAAAATCCACTGTAGTTTCTCCTTAGTTTTCTTGAAAACTCCTTAATCTGGTGCTCTTAGATCTTTAATAGATCTATACTAGATAACTTGGGAAGAAAACTGGGGTATATTCCCTACTTTGATACCACCATTTTTATCCCTCAAAACTGCATTATTCATAAAAGGGCAAAATTAACCACCAGATTCAGCTAATTAGAAGAATTTTGGAGGGTTTTTTTGAACAAATGGAGGCACAGAAATATCTAAGGAAATATTTGAATTTGGGTACAAACCCCACTGGCATATAAAAATGTGGGAGAACGTGCTCTCTAGAAAATAATATTACTATGGGAGTAAGGGAGGAATATATTTGGTGAGATTTATATTCCAGGGAAAATAAGCCACTTTAGTGACTTATCAAAATACATTTGCTATCACTTTTTATAGTATCAAAGAGCCAAAAACAACTGGGAAATGGCTAATAAGGTGGTATCACAGAAATGTAATGAAATATTACTGAAATATTAATGTGCTATTATTTATTTTCCACAAGAAATGGCAAATATGGAGACTATTGACAAGAATGAGGAAATTTATATAACCTGATGCAAAGTGAAGTCAGGAGGACCAAGAAAGCTACATAAACAATGCCTGTAACAATGTAATTAGAAAGTGCAACAAGAACAAAATGATAGAAACTAAGTATTGTAAAATTAGAGTGACTAGGCTTATCCCAGGAGACTAAAAACAATGATGATAATGATGATGCTAGTTTATATAGTGCCTATTGTGTTCCAGGTACTGCGCTAAGAGCTTTACAATTAATACCTCATTTGATCATCACAAGAACCCAGGGAAGCAAGTGCTAGTGCTATCCCAATTTCACAGATGAGGAAACTGAAGCTAATACAAGTTAAATGATTTGCCAGGGATCACACAAATAGTGTCTGAGGTAATATTTGAATTTAGGTCTTCTTGACTCCAAAGACCAGTGCTCTATGTATGCACTGTTGTACCACCTAGCCTAAGGAAAGGGAAAATGCACCTCTATTCTTTGAAGAACGGGTCAGATACTATGGGTGCAGGATGAGGCATATACTCTTATTAATGAGTCATTTACTAGGCTGAACTTCTGTCTCTCTCTCTCTCTCTCTCTCTCTCTCTCTCTCTCTCTCTTTCTCTCTCTCTCTCCTCCCATTCTCTCTCTCTTTATGCATCCAATATTTCATCTCTACAGGTCTTGATTTATTCATCTATAGAATAACAGGATTGGCCTTGAGACTCCCCAAGAAGCTTTCCAATACTAGAATGCTGTAACTTTCTAAAATACTTCCCCTTTTCTCCAAACATCTAGAAAATCACAGCATTTCTTCCCAGTTTTCAAATCATGATAAAAAATTCTAGTTAAAAAAGTGATAAAATGACATATTATCACTTACTTAATTAGCCACTATGTGTGAAAACATATGCTCTCTTTCACAATCTGTCCCAGAATTCCCTTCATCTTTTCCTGCTTTTTCTGGTTCTACACTTATCATCCTATGTAGGTAAGTGGATTTTTAAAATGAATAATAATGAATCCCATTTGTATAAAAAATCATTTCCTTAAGTTTCAAAGAGGTGGGCTTGGGCATTTTCTTCTTTCCAGTATCCTTTCCTCAGCCCCTAGGTACCCACTCAGACCTCTCATACTTTCACAATTCCTCCTTCTTGAGAGATAAAGTCATCTGGCAAAATAATTGAGACTATGGTGTTAGTAATTCCAGGAGTATTTACATATCTCATCCTCCAACCCAGTGCTTTCTATGTTCCTTTCTCCCACCCCCTACTCCCTCCAAAAAGCCCACTGATGACTCTGTGAATGATTACAGACTATGAAAGAAGAGTCTTTTGCAGTCAATGATCTTGGTAACTGGCTTGGGGCGGTTTTCAAGTTTTGAGTTTCACAAACATCTAAACCTTATTATAGAGTTTTCCAAAAGGCCTCTGCTAAGTGAGGAGCGATTAAGGCCCTGAATAACGAGTACAGCAATGAACATTGTGAGGCCACAAGTCAGAAAATTAAGGGACAAAAGTGCTGCAGAGATTCTCATGACAGACTTCGAGAATAATTACACTTCCTGCGTGAAAGACAAGAAACTAGTTTTCCCTTCAGATGGTATAGAGCAATCCTTGCATTTATTTGGGCATTCAGTCATTTCCTCAGCAAATATTTCTGCAATGATTCCATCCTTCTGATTTAGTTTGTTAAATTGACAGGGAAGAGTAGGTGGGGGATACAGCAGAGAAAGCATATACACCACCTACCAGATGGCATCCTGGGCTTCGGGTACCCCTCCAACAATCACTGGGTAATCATACTAGTTGTGTGACCAGCACTTAAGCTTCTCTGAACTCAGTCTCCTCTTCTGTAAAGTGGTAATGATAAAACCCTCAGCCGCAGGAACAGAGGATTTTTTGTGAGGACCAGACATCATTAGTGAAAGTAGCACTCTGACACGCTTGAAGTGTTACAAAAATGACACAATGAATATTTTTTGTTGATATTATAATTATCATGTTTCCATTCTACTTACACAATGTATCTCTCATTCATCCCTCCAGTTCCCATTCATGTGCCCATCACCATAGTTCATAACCTCATCATCTCTCACCCGGACTATTACAATAGGATGTTCTCACCTCTCTTCTCCCCTCTCTAATCAAACTTTAACTCAGTTGCTAAAGTGATATCCCTAAAGCACAGGAATGACCAGACCACAACCATCCTTGAGAAACTTCAGAGGCAGAGGGGGCAGAGCCAAGATGGCAGCTGGAAAGCGGGGACTTGCTTAAGCTCTTCCCCAGGTCCCTCTAAACACCTGCAAAAAATGGCTCTGAACAAATTCTAGAGCTGCAGAACCCATGAAATAGGAGAGGGAAGCAGAGCTCCTGCCCAGGAGAGCCTGGACGGTCACTGGGAAGGAACTATCACATGGAGCTGAGAGGGGAGGGGAGCACAGCCTAGCCCAGCAAGGGCTGCACCAGGACCAACCAGACCAGGAGCTGGGTGGAACAGGCCGTAGCACCCTGTATCAGTGAGCTGTGGCAGTTACCAGACTTCTCAACCCCAAAACACCAAAGACAACAGAGAAGGTTAGTGGAAAAACTGCTAGATAGGAGTGAGTGGAGTGAGCAGTTGGCCCCAGTCGCGGGGGTGGTGGAGGTGGTGCAGCTCTGTGACTGCTTCCATAACTCCAGCTATAGTTGCTTCTGGCCACAGGCCCATCTGGTGGGAGGAATTAAGTGGTGGATCAGAAGGGAATTGCAGAGCCTGCTTGGATCTGGGTGGCACTGTGGTTGGTGGTTCTTGGGGAAGGAGGACCACTGGTATTGCAGAGTTTGCTATGTAGAAGTAGCTCTGAAAATAGCAGCACAGCCCCTAAAGCTTGGGACAAAGCACTTTCTACTCTACAGGCAGTCATAACCTGACAGGAAACTCAAGGATCAAGTAGTTAGCTGGGAACATGAACAGGCATTGAAAAAGGATGCAGACTCAGACTCAGACTTTGGAATCCTGTTTTGGTGACAAAGAGGACCAAAACATATAGCCAGAAGAAGTCAACAAAGTCAAAGAGCCTACATCAAAAGCCTCCAAGAAAAATATGAATTGGTCTCAGGCCATGGAAGAGCTCAAAAAGGATTTGGAAAAGCAAGTAAGAGAAGAGGAAAAATTGGGAAGAGAAATGAGAGTGATGCAAGAAAATCATGCAAAACAAGTCAATGGCTTGCTAAAGGAGACCCAAAAATACTGAAGAAAATACCACCTTAAAAAATAGACTAACTCAAATGGCAAAAGAGCTCCAAAAAGCCAATGAAGAGAAGAATGCCTTGAAAGGCAGAATTAGCCAAATGGAAAAGGAAGTCCAAAAGACCACTGAAGAAAATACTACCTTAAAATTAGATTGGAGCAAGTGGAAGCTGCACTGGCTTGAGAAATCAAGATATTATAAAACAGAACCAAAGGAATGAAAAAATGGAAGACAATGTGAAATATCTCATTGGAAAAAACACTCACCTGGAGAATAAATCCAGAAGAGATAATTTAAAGTTATCGGACTACCTGAAAACCATGGTCAAAAAAAGAGCTTAGACATAATCTTTCAAGAAATTATCAAGGAAAACTGCCTTGATATTCTAGAGCCAGAGGGTAAAATAGAAGTTGAAAGAATCCACAGATTGCCTACTCAAAAAGATCCCAAAAAGAAAACTCCCAGGAATATTGTTGCCAAATTCCAGAGCTCCCAGATCAAGGAGAAAATACTGCAAGCAGCCAGAAAGAAACAATTTTGAGTATTGTGGAAACACAATCAGGATAACATTAGATCTAGCAGCTTCTACATTAAAGGATTGAAGCGCTTGGAATATGATGTTCCTGAGGTCAATGGAGCTAGGATTAAAACAAAAAATCACCTACCCAGCAAAAGTGAGTATAATGCTCCAATGCAAAATATGGATTTTCAATAAAATAGAGGACTTTCAAGCTTTCTCAGTGAGAAGACCAGAACTGAATGGAAAATTTGCCTTTCAAACACAAGAATCAAGAGAAGCATGAAAAGGTAAACAAGAAAGAGAAATCATAAGGGACTTACTAAAGTTGAACTGTTTTGTTTACATTCCTACATGGAAAGATGATGCGTATAATTTATGAGACCTTTCTTAGTCAGGTAGTTGAAGGGAATATACATACATACACACACACACACACACACACACACACACACACACACATATAGACAGGGGGCACAAGGTGAGATGAATATGAAGGAATGGTATCTAAAAAAAACAAAATTAAGGGATGAAAGAGTAATATATTGAGAGAGGGAGAAAGGAAAAGATAGAATGGGGCAAATTATCTCACATAAAAGGGGCAAGAAAAAGCAATTCTCTTGGAAGGGAGGAGGGAGCAGGTGAGGGGGAATGAGTGAATCTTGCTCTCATCGGATTTGACTGGAGGAGGGAATAATATACACATGCAATTGGGTATCTTACCCCACAGGAAAGTAGGGGGAAGGGGATAAAATAGGGGAGATGATAGGAGGGAGGGCAGATAGGGGGAGGAGGTAATCAAAAGCAAACACTTTCAAAAAGGAGCAGAGTAAAGGGAGAAAATTGAATAAAGGGGGACAGGATAGGATGGAGTGAAATATAGTTAGCCTTTCATCACATGAATATTGTGGAAGTGTTTTACGTAATGATACATGTGTGGCCTATTTCAAATTGCTTGCCTTCTTAGGGAGGGTGGGTGGGGAGGGAAGAGGGGCAAGAATTTGGAACTCAAAGTTTTAAAAGCAGATGCTCAAAAAAAGTTGTTTTTGCATGCAATTGGGAAATAAGATATACAAGCAATGGGGTATAGAAATTTATCTTGCCCTACAAGAAAGTATGGGGAAAGGGGATGGGGCGGAGGGAGTTGTCCTGGTAAGCAAAATGGGCTCTTAGCACTCAGTTCAACCAAGTGCCCTTGAAGAGTTTGGCTTTTGTTTCCTTTCATTAATTCAGCGTATTTTATTGAGTCTTACTAGGTGCTAAGCCTATGTGGGTGTGAAGCTCCCAGGGTACTAAGGGGAGGTGCTAACTTAAGGGCCAATCATAGGAGTATAAGTTCTGGTCATTCAGATGACATTTGATGACGTCTGAAATGGTATAAGAAGAGAAGAATAGAGCCATTTGCTCAGAGCTCTCAGTCGTGGTGATGTGCTGATGTGAAGACTCCAGGCAGCTATAGCTAAGAGCCTTCCAGCTTGTAACCTGGATGTTGGGATTTGGTTTTCTTGGTAACTATGAATTGTATTTGGTCTCTTTGTAATTTGTTTGTATTTTGCTTTGAAGTTCAGGGTGCTGGCTTTTTCCCCTGAACTAAGTGAATGGTATTTGTATGCCGGATTAAAGTAAGCTTGTCAACCCCTTATCATTGCTTTCCTTAGTAAAGCAGATCAAAAGAACTTGGGCTTTGGCAGCATGCTTTTTGTTGGGCTTGTGTTGGTCTTTCACCCCCCACAACAGCTTCTAGTCAGATTGTTGAAACAGGAGTGGGGTGACAGAAGGGATGGCTGACTGGGGAATGGGGCAATGAGAATATATTCCATCTTGGAGTGGAGGGGAGGGTAGAAATGGGGAGAAAATTTGTAACTCAAAATCTTATGGACATCAAGGCTGAAAACTAAAAAAAAATATTAAATAATAAAATATGAATTAAAAAAAAAAAACTTCAGAGGCTCCCCATTACCTCTAGGACAAGATGCACATTTCTGCATCTGGCTTTTAGTGCCCTTCAGGCTCTGGCTCCTGTGTACCTTTCCAGGCTTACTGAACATTGCTTTCCTTCATATATTCCAGATTCTTGTCAAGATGGCCTGCCTGCACTTTCCCATATGTGACATTTTTCTCTTTTCTTTACTCAGGCTGTCCTCCTTACTTGAAAAGCACTCCCTTGTGTCATCTACCTCATAGAAGCCCTGACTTTTGTCAAAGGGCATATTAACTGCCACCTATTACATTAAGCCTGTCCTGATCTCCCTGGCTGCCAGTAGGCCTCCTCCAGAAATTATTTTGCAGCTGGGGACCTCTCTGGGCCAATTCTTCCCAATTAGAAGTAGTTGATTAGGTCACAAGTGGACAATAGTCCCAAGTTAAAGACACTCCATGGATTCACTAACATATCTTACGAGCCCCTACTAATTAGTTGATCTTCGAAAGTCAGCCAGTTGACACAATTATATCAAAACAAAGGCATCTGCTGAAATTATATGGCATGAACAGGACCACACATAGAATTAATCAAAAGAGTGATGTCTTTCTTCTGCTTGTGATGTTCTATCACTGCTCCCCTACTAGGCACAGTATCTCTCCTGGGCCAGCCACACAGATGCTAGGCAGAGGTCTTCCATGCTTGCAGTTTCTGGCTTTTCTAGCTTCTTGGTCAGTGGAGTGCTATGTACCTTTGGACCAAACTGTAACCCACCCCTAAGGATCAGCAGGAACCCCGCCCCCCATTCTTTTCCCTCAGTCTCAGCTCTAGGGTATGTTGTCTAGCAGTAAGGTCCTGGTCCCAAGCACTAGGACCAAGTCTAGGGTGTCATCCCCTGTTTTAACTGAAACTTTGTCATTTGCTTCCATAGTTGAGCTAAAGAGAAAAAGCAAATTTTGCCAACTCCTCCTCTCCATTTTCCTGACACTTCCTTATGCAAATAATTTGGTCAAGACTGTGAAGATCTCCCAAGGTCTGAATGGGCCTAAAGTCTAAGCCCTTACAAAGTACACTGAACAATTTGAAAAGAGCTTTCACCCAAACCCTCCACCATGATTCACATTTAATGTTCTACATGCATAGTGTTCTCAGCTCCATTCTCCCCACCCTCTAAGCTTCTCAAGGGCAAGGACTACGTTTCTTTTTTGGCTTTTTATCCCCATTAGCCACTAGCAGTAAGTACTTCATAAAAGCTTGTTGAACTGAACTGGATGTAATCTCCAGGGTCAGTTATTTCTCCATGTGAAAAAAAAATCTGAGCCTCCCATCCTCTCACCCCGCCCCCAACTTCTGAGAGTGTTTATAGTATGCATTCTGTAAACAGAATTTGCTGTGCGTAGCAAGAGTCAGTTGTCTCTTTAGGATAATTTATTCAAAATACACACTTTTAGAATTCTTATAAACAAGATGCTCATCCTAAGGAATAAAGACTGAGGGACATTTTTAATTTGACCTCGGAAAACATGAATTAGCACCAATAAATTCAGATTGGAGGTTCAAAACTCAATCTAATCAATTCATCCATCCAATCTTTAGTGCTTAGTACAGTGCTTGGCACATAGGCACTTCATAAATGTTTGTTGACAGACTGACTGATTTTACAAGTACAGTGGAATGAACTAAAAACATCAGAATCACAGCATCATCTCACAAGTGCATGGAACCTCAGAGACCCTCCAGTCCAACCCCTCCCTGACCAAGAATTCCACTCTACAATGTGGCCCAAGCAAATGTCATCCATCTTTTGTTTGAAGGCTTGTAGTAGGAGTAGGGAAAGGATGTGCTGCTTCCATAGGTGGAGGTGGGGTGGGAGGAAGCAATGCACAACCTCTAATTCTTAACCACTTTTTGCAGTAGTCAGTCTGGTATAATCACCCCATCACCTATCCACCTAGCCATCCATCCATCCATCTTTACATCCATCCATAAATCCATCCATCCAATTATTCATGCATTCACCTTTAAATTCCACTCATCAGATATTGATGCTTGTCATAGATCATGGTCCCAAGGAGTAAAAATCCTCCAGGGCAGCCCCATAATATTGCAGATAGACTACTTGAGGCAAAGAGAAAACCAGTGCCTTTTTGAGGGTCTAGCAGATTCTAAGAAGCAAAGATGGGATTGAAGCCTCACTCTTCTGATTTCACATCCAGGGCTCCTTCCACCAGACCATATGGCCTCTTTACAAACCCTAGATGGGCTGAGTAAACCAAAGCCATTTAGAAGGATCACACCCATGGCAATGGAAGACTTTTACCCAATAAGATGAAGGGAGTCATCATTCAGATTTATTGACTTTTGATTTACACCCATTTATAAGAACCCTAATCTACCAATTTCACATACTAAACAAGACAATTAGTAGTTCTATAGGAATGGGAAAAGGCACACTGATAAAAGGAATGTCTAACAGCCTAATGGTGAAGAAAGAGATAGAAAATCTACCAACTATCACAAAGAATAATAATTCAGGGTCACAGTGACCCTGACTCATCAATTAAGAATTAAAAGGATCATTATACTGGTTTGCAAAAATCAGGGAAACATATTGCACTTCCCTGATGCCCCATAATCCCATGAGATGTCAACCTACTTTCTCTTGGAAAGAGTTCTAGGTACCCATGGTCCTGTCCCTAATTCTGATATTGTCTGTTCTATTTTCTACCACAGGTTCCCTCCCAAACTGATATTCTGCACCAGTTTTGACTCCAGTTCTTGAAAATCCATTTACTCCAAACTACCAAATGATTGGTGAAGTTCAGATGATGTTTAATTCAGTTCAACTTCATCCAAGTATTTGTGAACCGCTTGCAATGTGCCAGGCACTACATGAAGTGCCACTACTGTAGGAAATGGTATCCTGGACACCTGAACAGGCTCACTTCCCTGTCTCAGGGCATCACCCATCATTATGTTGTCATCTTCTTGAATGTGAGTTTACAGTGAAAAAGAGAATTCCATATACAGAAAGTACCCAGTAAAACAATCACTTAATAAGCATTTATTAGGCACCTACTATATACCAGTCAATGTACCAGGTATTAGTGATACAAAGACAGGAATGAGGTATTCACTAGCAGTCAATCTAGGAGAGAAAACGTGTAAACCCATATTGTAGGTACATAGAAAATATATACCATGATAAGAGATTCATAACGGGAGAAACTAGAAAAGCATTCTAGAAAAAATTCCAGTTGAGACAGTTGAAATCATTCCATTGCTCCTTAAAGGAATAAAGTTCCATTAGCTGCAATATTAATGCCAATAGAATATTTATTTCCCCCATAACACTGGATAAAAGCAGTATGACAACATCTTTAAGAAGTAGTTGTTTTTTCCCTTCCAAACAATCGGACTCTAATTTTTAAAGCATTAAGATGAAACTAGTCTAAGCTCTCTCTCACCTCCGGTTCAAATGTCAGAAGACACAATGGTGTAGGTAATTCCTTGGGGACAAATAAAATCTTGTTCCATTTTCAGTTCATTTAAGGACAAAATCAAAAGATGAATTAATAGGTCTGTACTCACGAAAGAAAACAGTAAGAAATTTCCAAAAGCGACATCTAGATTTATACCTAATTTGTCCCAGGCAAGCAAGAAGGCCATAGCAGTATTTAAATGTGACGTATAGAATGAAATGGGAAAAGAGCAACAACAATAAAAAAGCAGATGAAGATTCTTTTAAGACGCGGAGAGGCCAATGAATCATAATTACAAACCTCTCAGTCCCAGCATCTTAGGGAACAAATAGCTGTTAGGTCTGATCATTTCAAAAGAACAAGGAAGAGCCAAAAAAAAACCTACTGAGGGGACGAGATGTCATGTGCATAAATAACCCATCTATTCAGTAGGAATATTTGAGGCCTTTTAATTTTCAAGGTAACATGAAAATAGGGACATTTTCCAAATATGAGGATAACATTTCCGTCTTAGGAAACAGACTATTTAAGAAGAAAAGTCCCTGAAACCCTGAGCTTCAATGTGGTCAGACCCTCCCAGCAGTGCTTTTCTGATACAGAAAATTGTTTCCTAAGTCAACATATGGGAATATCCAAAGAGGTGATGATTTGGTCATGGGGGATCTCCTGTTATGTGGAATCCCTCAACAAATGCAGATAGCAACCACTCTAATTTAGTGGTTGGTCAGAGAAGAATTTATTAAATGCTTATACTGCCCCAGGCATATTACTAAGTATTAGGGATGCAAAGAAAGACAGAAACAGTCATCCCTCAAGGAGCTCACATTCTAGTGGGTGAGAGAGCTTACAAATAACTACGGATAAACAAGGAGATACATAGGTGTAGTGGTAGACTGGAGGTAGTTTCAGAGGGAAGATACTAATATTAGGAAAAGAAGGAAGCCAGGAAGGAACAGAGGGAGGGAAGGAAGGAGGGAGGACTTTTAAGGGCTAAGTGCTTTTAACAACTATTCTATCACTCCAGTCCTCACACCAATCCTGACTTTCGTGCTGTTATTATCCTCATTTTACAGTTGGGGAAGCTGATGCAGAAACAGTTTAAGGGACTTGCCCAGGGTCACACAGTAATTGTCTGAGGCTGAGTGAGATCTTCTTGACTCCAGCCCAGGCCTTTCCCCGCTCTACCCCTAGCTGCCAGAAAGCTAGACCATGAAATGTGAATGATTCAATCTTAGGGAATGATCTCAGATAATAATTTACATTTATAAAGCAATACGGTGTTGGCAAACATCTCTTCATGTATTATCTCATTTGATCCTCACAAAGCCCCCTGAGGTAAGTGCTATTATTATTCCCATCTTACACATGAGGAAACTGAGACTGAGAGAGGTAAAGTGACTTGCCCAAGGTTACACAAGAAATAAGTATCCGGGGCAAGATTAGAACTCATGTCCTCTGGACGCCCAGCCAAGAACTCCATCCACCAAACCATAATTCACTTCTCAGTCAACATAATGTGGATACTTTAGAGATGTATTATACACAAGGATCCCTGATTAAAGCTAGATTGAATATGACTAGCAGAAAATGAAGGTATTTCTCTATAGGGGCTAGATTTAGAATCAAAGGAACCTTTGATTGAAATCTCATCACCATCACTTTCTGTGTGACTCGGACCAAGTTCTGTAACCTTTCTCTGCCTCAGTTTCCTCATCTGTAAAATGAGAGGGTTGGATAAGATGACCCCTGCTCACTTCTAGCTCTAAATTTTGTAATCATACAGATGCTATAATTTGCATATTCATTCCCCATTCAATAAAATTGTGAATGCTAATGTACAGGGAATTCAACCTGAAGCTTTTCCGTGTCTTTTACAATTTTTGCTTTGAGGATTTCCCCAGACTGAGCAGACCTGCCAGGAGCTAAGAGGTGCCTGTGCTTTCATTCTTCTTAGGGGTGATGAACTACTCTCCCTACGACAAGTGACATCAAAGCAAAGAGAATGAAAATAGAAATGTTAGGTCATTAGTTACAAAAGGGAAAACAGAACCAGAGCTGTCCTTGACACTTGAACGAGAATTCAGAAAAAAGAGAGCAGGTATCATTGGGACAGAAGATTTGAAAAAATGGGTTGTTTTCAGCAACACAAATGCTGCTAACTGAATAGCAATTATGGCTAAGTAATTCTGTACATGCACAAATAGGACTCTTGAACAATGGATGCTGGCAGGGTACATCATTAGTGCAAATGGTTTTTTGGCAAGCCTTCACATAATTTTCTTAAGCCATACATGTTGAGACAGGTACCCAATTCTAATATATGCTATATAATGGTATCATTAAAATGTTCTCCAAACTTGATTTCAATAGGCTAAAGGCAAGATCCTTCTTTAAATCATTCTTCAGCCTAATAGATAAAGCAGCAGTATTCTATTACTGCTTTGAATGGGCCAAAGACAATCTCTCATCTAGGTTATGAAATAGGAAAATAACTCCACCCAACTGCCATCCAATCCTTAATCTTCTCTTCATCTCCCACTTTTTCAAGTAGGCTCTGATAGATGCAGTTTAGATAAGACTGATAGCTAGATAAATAACAAATGAATGAAAAGCATTACCCTATGCAAAGCATGGCAGAGACAAATACAAAAGCCAAACTATTGCTGACCTCAAGAAGCTTACAGTTTAACAGGGGGAGATGACACATATATAAGAAAGGCAATATGGGAATGGGGAAGGGAGTCTTAGGAGACTTTCTACACATGCTAGATAATCAGTCAAGGAACAAGTATCTATTCTGTGTCAGACACTTTCCTAAGTGTTGTGCTTTAGTTGGATCTGGCTCTCTATGACCCCACTTGGGGTTTTCTTGGGAAAGATACTGAAGTAGTTTGTCATTTATTCCTCCAACTCATTTTACAGATAAAGAAACTGAGGTAAACAGGGTCAAGTGACTTGCCTAGGGTCACACAGCTGGAAAGTGTTTGAGGTTATATTTGAACTCAGGTCTTCTTGATTCTTGGCATGGCAGTCTATCTACCACAGCACTTAGCATGTGCTTAGTATAAGGGATACAAAGAAAGGCAAAAAGGCTATATTTTTAAGAATAGAGATACACACATACATATATACACATACATCCGTTTGCCAGACCCCTCCCCCACACCTCAGGAAACTGAAGGCTATAATTCTAGACTCACAATCCCCAGAATAAGAAAGCTGGGACAGAGAGCCCAGAGCCCCAAAGGCAGAAATTTGTTGTAAAGCCAGGAAAAGGCAAACCAACATGAAGAAGAACACAAAAAAACCGAGGACAATAGATTCTTTTTATGGAGACAGGCAGGATTAAAATAATAATATGGAAGAGGAGAGCAATGACACTGTAGATACATCTGATACCTCAAAGGGTAATGTGAACTGGTCTCCAGCCCCAAAAGCACTGCTGGAAGAGCTAAAGGAGGATTTTAAAAACCAAATTAGGGAGCTAAAAGAAAATATGGAAAAAAAGATTGGTGAAATGGCTATGGAGATTCAGAATCTAGAGAGAGAAAATGACACCCTGAGAGGCAAAATCAACCAAATGGAAAAGGAGACTCAAAAAGAAAAAAGGAAAACACTAACTCATTAAAAACTAGAGTTGAGCAAGTGGAAGCTATGAGGCACTAAGAAGTAGTAAAACAAAATGTAAAGAATGAAAAAAATAGAAAATAATGTGAAATATCTGACTGGGAAAACAACTGACCTGGAAAATAGATCCAGGAGAGACAATTTGAGAGTTATTGGTCTACCGGGAATCCACGATGAAAAAAGAGCCTTGACAGTATCTTCAAAGAAATTATCAAAGACAACTGCCCAGAGGTCCTAGAACCAGAGGGCAAAATAGTCATTGAAGGAATTCACTGATCACCCCCTGAAAGAGATCCCAAACTGAAAACACCAAGAAGTGTTATAGCCAAATTTCAAAACTATAAACTCAAGGAGAAGATACTGCAAGCAGCCAAAAAGAAGCAATTCAAATATCGTGGAACTACAGTCAGGATCACAAAGGATCTCTCAGGAGAAATTGCAATATGATATTCCTAAGGGCAAAGGAGCTGGGACTACAACCAAGGATCAACTACCCAGCAAAACTGAACATAATTTTTCAGGCAAGGAGATGGACATTCAATGAAATAAGGGAATTCCAGACCTTCCTGATGAAAAGGCCAGAACTCAATGGAAAATTTGATCTCCAAATACAAAACTCAAGAGAGACATGAAAAGGTAACCAGGGGGAAAACCCCCCACAAACCTTATTAACCAATAAGGGCAGGGTGTTTGTATCTTTACATGGGATTATATCATCTTATGTATGTTTTATATGTATACATATATATGTCAGTCTTGAGAATGGTACAGCTGTTATGACAATTGAAAGGGATACAAATAGATTGTGAATGCCTGTATAAATTAACTGATGTAAAGATAAAAAACATAAGTAAGAGATGTAAAGGGAGAGCTATGAGAGAAGAGGTAAGGAGGTAGTAGAAAAGGGTAAATTACAATAAATGAAGAAGCAAAAAAAACATATTATAGTAGAGGGAAAGAAGGGAGTGAGAAGAGCAGTATTTGAGCTTTACTGTCATCTGATCTGGTTCAAGAAGGGAATAATATACCCTGATAAGTTTAGAAATCTAACCTGACCTACAGGAAATAGAAGGGGAAGGGGGGGGAGAGAGGGGAGTGGTCAGAAGGGACGGGAGAAGTAGCAAGTGGGAAATGGTAAGATAAGGGAGGGGAATAAAGAGGGAGGGTAAACTGAGGAAGGCGGCGGTCAAAAGCAAAACTTTGTTGAGGAGGAGAAGGGGAAAAGGAGAAATAAAAGCATAAATGGGGGGAAATAGGATGGAGAAAAAGACACAGATAGAAATCTTAACTCTGAACGTGAAGGGGATGAACTCCCTCATAAAACAGAAGCGGACAGCAGAATGGATTAAAAACCATAATCCTACAATATGCTGTTTACAAGAAACACATTTGAAACCGGGAGATACACACAGGGTAAAGGTAAAAGGCTGGAGTAAAATATATTGCACCTCAGCTAAAGTAAAAAAAGCAGGTGTAGCAATCCTAATCTCAGACAAAGCAAAAGTAAAGATATATTTAATTAAAAGAGATAAGGAAGAACATTATATCCTGCTAAAAGGCACAACAAACAATGAAGCAATATCATTGTTTAACATATATGCACCAAGTGGTAAGGCATACAAATTCTTAGAGGAGAGGTTAAGTGAGTTACAGGAAGAAATAGACAGCAAAACTATAATATTGGGAGACCTCAACCTCCCCCTTTCTGAACTTGATAAATCTAACCACAAAATAAATAAGAAAGAAGTTAAGGAAGTAAACAGAATTTTAGAAAAGGCAGATATCATAGACCTCTGGAGAAAACTGAACGGGGATAAAAAGAAATATACTTTCTTCTCAGCGGTACATGTCACATACTCAAAAATTGACCATTTACCATAAAAACCTCACAATTCAGTGGAGAAAGGCAGAAGTAGTCAAAGCACACTTTTCAGATCATGATGCAATAAGAATTATTTGTAACAAAGAACCATGAAAAAATAAGCTAAAAATTAATTGGAAACTAAATAATCTAATTCTAAAGAATGAGTGGCCAAAGAACAAATCATAGAAACAATTAATAACTTCATTCAAGAGAATGACAATAATGAAACAACATACCAAAACTTATGGGATGCAACAAAAGCAGTTTTTAGGGGAAGTTTGATATCCCTAAATGCTTACATGAATAAAATAGGGGAAAAGGAGATCAAGTATCTGGGCATACAACTGAAAAAGCTAGAAAAAGAGCAAATTGAAAATCCCCAATTAAATACCAAATTAGAAATACTGAAAATCAAAGGAGAGATTAATAAAATTGAAACCAAGAAAACTATTTAATTAATAACTAAAACAAAGAGCTGGTTTTATGAAAAAATACCAATAAAATTGATAAACCTTTGGTCAATTTGATTAAAAAAAAGAAAGAAGAAAATCAAATTATCAGTATCAAAAATGAAAAGGGTGAGTTCACCTCTAATGAAGAGGAAATCAAAACAATAATTAGGAATTATTTTGCCCAATTGTATGCCCATAAATTTGACAGCCTTAGAGATATGGATGAATATCTACAAAAACATAAACTGCCAAGGTTAACAGAAAAAGAGGTAAAATTTCTAAATAACCCCATCTCAGGAAAAGAAATTGAGCAAGCCATCAATGAACTCCCTAGGAAAAAATCTCCAGGGCCAGATGGTTTTACATGTGAATTCTATCAAACATTTAAAGAACAACTAATTCCAATACTTTGTAGACTATTTGGGAAAAGAGGTGAAGGAGTCCTACCAAATTCTTTTTATGACACAAGTATGGTACTAATACCCAAACCAGATAGAGTCAAAACAGAGAAAGAAAATTATAGACCAATTTCTCTAATGAATATTGATGCAAAAATTTTAAATAAAATATTAGCAACAAGATTGCAGCAACTTATCATGAGAATAATACACTATGACCAGGTAGGATTTATTCCAGGAATGCAAGGCTGGTTCAATATTAGGAAAACTATTAGCATAATTGACCATATCAACAACAAAACTAGCAGAAACCATATGATCATCTCAATAGATGCAGAAAAAGCCTTTGACAAAATACAACACCCATTCCTATTAAAAACACTAGAAAGCATAGGAATAAATGGAACCTTCCTTAAAATTATAAATAGCATCTACCTAAAACCATCGACAAGCGTTATTTGTAATGGGGATAAGCTAGATGCATTCCCAATAAGATCAGGGGTGAAACAAGGATGTCCATTATCACCCCTACTATTCAATTTGGTACTAGAAATATTAGCTGTAGCAATAAGAGAAGAAAAAGAAATTGAAGGAATTAGAATAGGCAAAGAAGAAACTAAATTATCACTTTTTGCAGATGATATGATGATTTATTTAGAGAATCCTAGAGAATCAAGTAAAAAACTACTTGAAATAATAAACAACTTTAGCAAAGTTGCAGGATATAAAATAAACCCACATAAATCCTCAGCATTCCTATACATTACTGACAAAGCCCAACAGCAAGAGATAGAAAGAGAAATTCCATTCAATGTTACTGTAGACACTATAAAATATTTGGGAGTCTATTTGCCAAGACAAACCCAGGGCCTATATGAACATAACTATGAAACACCTTTCATGCGAATAAAGTCAGATCTAAATAAATGGAAAAATATCAGTTGCTCATGGTTAGGCCTAGCTAATATAATAAAAATGACAATTTTACCTAAATTAATCTATCTATTCAGTGCCATACCAATCGAACTACCAAAAATTATTTTACTGAGCTGGACAAAATACTAACAAAATTCATCTGGAATAGCAAGAGGTCTAGAATATCTAGGGTATTAATGAAAAGAAATGCTAGAGAAGGTGGCCTAGCCATACCAGATATCAAACTGTACTACAGAGCAGCAGTCATCAAAACTACCTGGTACTGGCTAAGAAACAGAGGTGTGGATCAGTGGAATAGGATAGGAATACAAGATGGAGAAGTCAACAATTATAGCAATCTACTCTTTGATAAACCCAAAGAGGCCAACTTCTGGGCTAATAATTCCCTATTTCACAAAAACTGTTGGGAAAATTGGAAAATGGTAGGGCAGAAACTGGGCATAGACCAATATCTTACACCATATACCAAAATAAAGTCAAAATGGGTTCATGATTTAGGAGTAAAGGCTGATACTATAAGTAATTTGGGAGAGGAAGGAATAGTTTACTTATCAGATTTATGGAAAAGAAAAGAATTCATGACCCAACAAGAGATAGAGAGCATTACAAAATGCAAAATGGATAATTTTGATTATGTTAAATTGAAATGTTTTTGTACAATAAAAGCCAATGCAACAAAAATTAGGAGGGAAGCAGAAAACTGGGAGAAAATCTTTACAACTAATGTCTCTGATAAAGTCCTCATTTCTAAAATATACAGGGAACTGAGCCAAATATATAGGAATACAAGTCATTCCCCAATTGAGAAATGGTCAAAGGATATGAACAGGCAGTTTTCAGTGGAAGAAATTAAAGCTATCTATAGGCATATGAAAAAATGCTCTAAATCACTACTGATTAGAGAAATGCAAATCAAAACAACTCTTAGATACCACATCTCTCCTGTCAGATTGGCTAAAATAACAAAACAGGAAAATGATAAATGCTGGAGAGGATGTGGGAAAATTGGAACATTGTTACATTGCTGGTGGAGTTGTGAGATGATCCAGCCATTTGGGAGAGTAATTTGGAACTACGCCCAAAGGGCCACAGGAATGTTCATACCCTTTGACCCAGCAATACCACTTCTAGTGTTGTATCCCAAAGAAATCACACAAGTGGGAAAAGTACCCATATGTACAAAAATATTTATAGTGGCTCTTTTTGTGGTAGCCAAGAATTGGAAACCAAAGGGATGCCCATCAGTTGGGGAATGGCTGAACAAGCTGTTGTGCCATAAGAAATGGGGATGATACGGACTTCGTAACAACCTGGAGAAACCTACATGACATAATGCTGAGTGAGCGGAGCAGAGCCAGGAGAACATGATACACAACCATAGATATATGGATTCTGTGAGGACCAACCCTGACAGACTTCGCTCTTCTCAGCAACACAGGATGCAAGGACAACTCCAAAGGACTCACAATGGAGAATGCTATCTACATCCAGAGAAAGAACTATGAAGTTTGAATGCAGATTGAGGCATACTTCATGCTTGCCTTTTTTTCTTCTCTTTTATTTTTGTTTTTGAGGTTTTTTTTGGTTCTGTCTCTTCTTTCTCATGATTCATTCCATTGGTCATAATTCTTCTCCACAACTTGACTAGTGTATAAATTAATTCAACGCAAAGTTATACGTGGTAGTTATATGAGATTCCATGCCGTCTTGGGGAGGGAGGGGGGAGGGAGGGGAGAAAATCTGGAACTCAAAATTATGTAGAACCATGTGTTGTAAACTAAAAATAAAAAAAAGAATAGAGATACACACATACATATATACACACCATCCATTTGTATGTGTAACAGTATAACTCTCTCTCTATGTGTGTATATATATATATATATGATATATGTACATATGATATATAAAGAGAGAGAAAGGACAGACAGATAGAAATATATCACTAAATAGATGGAAAAGAGAGATAAATATGTACACTGAAATGGATAAATAGGCACATAGAGACAGAAATAGTGAGAAAAATGCGTATAGTTTGTTCATGTACATTCTATTATGCTACAAGAGTTGGCATAATTGAATGCTTTGTCAAAAATATAATGCTTTCTATATTGTGGTTGAAGAATATTTATGACTACTTCTGGTTATATCAGTAGTGAAAAAAGTCTCCTTGAAATAAAGCCCAGATGGGTCACTGAGATGGCCATGAATCCTATATGCAAAGTGTTAGACTCATTCTCAGATTTTTTGCCACTGAGGCAAGGACCAACTACACTTCAGCTCTTAACTGAATTTTTCCCGTGAGACAAAAGAACAAAGCCTCAGAGTGATGGACATACCATCCAACCTGTATCTAGCTAAGAAATCCCTCTGCAACATCCTGAGTAAATAGAGACCTAACCTTCCTTTAAAGACCTCTGTTGTCATCTTAAAGACCTTGAAGTCTTAGTCCTAGGTTCAAGAAGACGCTTGTTCAGTGGGGCAGAGCCAAGATGGTGGAGAAAAGGCAGAGACTCTCCTGAGCTCTTCTAAATGCCACTCCAAAAAACTTTAAATAATGCTCAGATAAGGAATTCTGGATGGCAGAATACACATAAGGATGGGTAAAACAATTTTTCAGGCCAAGAAAACTTAAAAGGTCAGCAGGAAATGTTGGCCACACTGGGGCGAGGGCAGAGCACAATTCAGTGCAGGCTTTGCCTGCCCCATAAACCCACAGTAGGCCTTGGAAGCAACTGAATCAGCAGTGACAGCAGTGGCTTTAAGAGCTCCCAGCCTGGTAATGGTGAGAGGGTCCGACAACTGGTCAGAAGGAGATCACAGCGGCCCCTTTGCTGGCACTGAGAGGCGTTGTTGCATTGCCCATATGCAAATCTTAGTCACAGTCCCAGGGCAAGGGGGAGCATCAGAACACCAGTGATTGTGTCCCCCCAGGGGGGTGAGCACCCTGGTTACAGTTGCAGGGTAGAAAAAAGTGCTTGGGGTAGCTCACAGACCAGAAGAGCAGTGATAACACCTATCCTTAGATCATACCACCTTGGAATATCTGAAGAGTTAAAGACCTCCAGAACTAGCACTCGGAACAACAGCAAAAAAGTCCTGAAGCTTAGAACAGTGACCCCTCCCCCCTGAGAGCAGAGACCAGGTTTAAGACAGGGTTAAAAGCTTAGAAATAGGCTGGGAAAATGAGGAAACAACAAAAGAAGAACCTGGCTGTAGAAAGTTACTATGGTGACGGGGAAGATCTAAACAGAAGCTCAGAAGACAATAAAGTCAGGACTGCTGCATCCAAAGCCTCAAAGAAAAAAATACTAATTGGTACCAGGTCATAGAAGAGCTCAAAAAGGACTTAAAATTAAGTAAGAGAGGTAAAGGAAAAATTAGGAAGAGAAACTAGAGTGATACAAAAAAATCATTAAAAAAGAGTAAACAGCTTGGTAAAGGAATAAAAAATACTGAATAAAATAACACCTTAAAACCAGACTAGGGCAAATGGTAAACAGAGGCACCAAAATCCAATGCAGAAAAGAGCTCCTTAGAAATCAAAATTGGCCAAATGGAAAAGCAGAATTGAGCAAATGGAAGCTAATGACTCCATGAGATATCAACGAATGATTAAAAAAATCAACAGAATAAAAAAAATAGAAGGAAATGTGAAATGTCTCTTTGGAAAAACAAATGACCTGGAAAACAGATCAGAGAGAGTGATTTAAGAATTATTGGACTACCTGAAAGTCATTATCATCTTTCAAGAAATTACCAAGGAAAACTGTCCTGAGATTCTAGAACTAGAGGGTAAAATAGAACTGGAAAGAATCCATTGATCACCTCCTGAAAGAGATCCCAAAATGAAAACTCCCAGGAATATTATAACCAAATTCCAGACCTCCCAGGTCAAGTAGAAAATATTGCAAGCAATGGGGTATAGAAATCTATTTGGTCTTACAAGAAAGAAAGAGGGAGGGGTACAAGGGAGGGAATGAGGTGATAGAAGGGAAGGCAGACTGGGGAAAGGTACATTCAGAATACATGTCATCTTGGGGTGGAGGGGAGGGTAAAGTTAGGGAGTAAGTTTGTCACTCAAGATCTTGTGGAATGAATCTTGAAAACTAAAAGAAATAAATTAATTTTAAAAAATATTGCAAGCAGCCAGAAAGAAACAATTCAAATGTTGTAGTGCCCACAGTTGGGACAACACAGGATTTAGCAGCTTCTACATTAAAAGATCAGAGGGTTTGTAATATGACATTCCAGAGGGCAAAGGAGGTAGGATTACAAACAAAAATCACCTGCTCAAAAGAACTGAATATAATCATTCAGGGAAAAATGGACATTCAGTAAAATAAAGAACTTTTCAAGTATTCCTAATCAAAAGACCAGACCTGAATAGAAAGTTTGACACTTTAATTACAAGACTCAAAAAAGTATAAAAAGGTAAACAGGAAAGATAAATCATAAGGGACTCAAAAAGAGTAAACTTTTTAAATTCCTACATGGGAAGATGATACTTGTAACTCCTAAGAACTTTCTCATTATTAGGGCAGTTAGAAAGAGTATACATAGACAGAAGACACAGGTGTGAGTTGAATATGGTGGTGTGATATCTAAAAAATAAAATTAATGGATGAAAAAGAGGAATGCACTGGGAGAAGGAGAAAGAGAGAAGTGGAATGGGGTAAAATATCTCACAGAAAAGAGTCACAAAAGAGCTTTTATAGTAGAGAGGAAGATGGGAGAAATGGCAGGGGAGGGATTGAAATTTATTTTCATTGGAATTGGTTCAAAGAGGCTACAACACACATGCTCAGTTTGGTATAAAAATTCCTACAGGGAAATAATATGGGAAGGAGTTAAAGGGGGATGATAAAAGGGAGGTGGTAGTCAGTAGCAAAATACTTTTGAGAATGACAGGGTGAAAGAAGAGAGAGATTGGAAGTAGGATAAATAGAGAAAAATAGGGTGGAGGGAAATAACACAGTAATCATACCTGGGAAAACAATGACACCGAATATCTCTGATAAAGGACTCATTTCTCAAATATACAGAGAACCGAATCAATTTTATAAAAATACAAATCATTCCCCAAATGATAAACGGTTAAAGGATGTGAACAGGCAGTTTTCAGACAAAGTAATCAAAGGTGTCTATAGTCACATGAAAAAGTGCTCTCAATCACTACTAATTAGAGAAAAACAAATTAAAATAATGCTGAGGTACCACCGCACACCTATAAGACTAGCTAATAGGACAGATAGGGAAAAATGACAAATGTTGGAAGGGATGTGGGAAAATTAAGGCACTGTTGGTAGAGTTGTGAACTGATCCAGCCATTCTGGAAAACAATTTGGAACTATGCCCAAAGGGCTTTAATACATACCCTTTGACCCAACAACACCACTACTAGGTCTGTATCCCAAAGAGACAAAAACAAAAATGAAAAGGATCTATCTGTACAAAATATTTATAGCAGCTCTTTCAGTGGAGGGGAAGAATTGGAAACTGAAGGGATGCTCATTAATTGGGGAATGGCTGAATAAGCTGCGGTATATGATTGTGATGGAATATTGCTGTGTTATAAGGCATGATGAGCAGGATGATCCCAGAAAATACCTGGAAAGGCTTATATGAACTGGTGCAGAATGAAGTGAGCGGAAGCAGGAGAACTGTGTATACGGTAAAGAGCATTATTGTATGATGAAGAAATGTAAGTGACTGTTCCAAGATGATTGCCAAGGACTTAAGAGAAAAAATGCCATCTGCTTCCAGAGAAAGAACTGATGGAGTCTGTATGCAGGTTGGAGCATATTTTTTTTTACTTTTTTTGTTTTGTTTTCTTTCACAACATGCCCAATATGGAAATGTTTTGCACATATATAATACATATTATGTATATGTATGTATGTACATATACACATATATATGTGTATATATATGTATACACACACACACACACACACACACATATATATATATATAAATGTATATATACATAATATAGGAATTGCTTGCCTTTTGAATGAGGGAGAAGAAAGGAGGAAGAGAATCTGAAACTCAATCTTTTTAAATGAATGTTGAAAATTATTTTTACATGTAACTGGGGAAAAAACAATTATTAAATTTTAAAAAAAGACCTGGGTTCAAATCCCAGGACGACACTTTTGAGGTGAGTACTATGGTCAAGTACTTAATGTCTCTGGGCCTCAGTTTCCCCATCTATAAACTGGACCTGTAACATATCTAGCTCATGATGTGGTGAAGCTCAAATTCTATGTGTGTGTTTGTGTGTGTGTGTGTTTGTGTATGTGTGTGTCTGTGTGTGTCTGTGTCACTTTGCAAACCATAAAGCACCAAGTAAATGCTGGTTATTACAAAAACATATTCGAAGCACTTCACAAATATTAAAGCACCATATAATACCAATGGCTACATGTAAAATGCTTTGTAACTTGTAAAGTACCATATAAATGCCAGTTACAAAATGACCACCACCACCTGTTACTAGGATGTTCTTCAATGGTAGCAAGCCCGTTTGCTCTAAACGTCAAGCAGTGTACTCTCACATCCAGCCTAAATATGCTTTTATGTAATTTCTCCTCATTGTTCCAAGCTCTCACCTCTAGGCTCCAACAGACCAAATTGAATCTCTCTTCCACAAGACAGTTGTTCAATCACCGAAAAGACATCCATCAGGTCCCTCCGGTTATTTTCTTCTTGGCTTAAATATCCCCAACTCCTTCAAACAAACCCAATTTCAGGATGGTCCCTATCCTCCTTGCCCTTCTCTGAACAGTCCCCAGCTTCCCAATGTCTCTTGTAAAATGTGCCACCTCAAACTCTACATAATCTAACTTCTATGGCTAACCCAAGTAGACTAAAGGAGAGACTATAAAACCAATCAGCTTTGATGTAGAAAATGTTGCCTAAGCTGGGGCTGAGTTGATTGCTTTATGTTGCATCTTGCCAAAAACTAAGGGAACCCTTTCTAAAATATTATTGGGTATTATTGTGTCACCTGCAGTAACATTTTTACTTTGTCAGAGGTAGGAGAATACTTAGCCTTAGCCTGAGTGTAGTCAGTTGGATCTGCTTTCCCCTCGTCCACCATAATTAGGATCAGACAGAGAGGCTGCCTTCCCAGCTTTCAGGGAGCTTGGCAGTAATTACCAGGAACATCCCCTTGAGACATCCACATGTCACATGACAACAAATGTGTCATCTGGAGAAACAGCTCTTAAACAACAGTAAACCCCTGGCGGCCACTCCCTGGGGGATGTCAACACAACTGTTAATCAGCCCCAACCCTGAGACATCAAATCCAATTACATAGAAGCCAGTCGCCACAAGTTTTGTACAGTAAGAGCCAAGCATGATGGTTTCATCATTCCATTCTTTTTTTCTTCTTGCCACCCTTTTCTCCCCTTTCTTTGCCCCCACTGGCATCACCCCTACTCGGAAGCCTTGTCCTTAACGATTCACATTGATAACTCAACCCATGGGTAATTCATGATCTTAAGCCAGTGCTGAGGAGCATTGACAGGTTGTCAGTGGTTGTCAGCTGACTCCAAGGCCAGAGTTGTATCCAAGGCCTCCTGACTCCAAAATGACCTTCCCCCTTCCATTCCCCAATCCACCCTCCTTCGTAAAACAAAGATATGGGCATCTCAATCCCCTATTCAAAAATTTTCATTGGCTCTCTGTTACCTTGAGATTCAAATACAAAATCTGAGGGCTGGAATTTAGAACCCTTCACCAAATGGCTCATACCTATTTATTCCAGTCCATTCACATTCTGCCCACTCTGTTCCAAATGACCTGTTGACTCTATCCCCTACACCTGAGCTGCTATGCATGCCTACAACCCTCTACTCCAACCAGATTAAAATACAATTGGGAAGTATTTCAAAAAATAAATTAAAAAAACAGTAATACTCAGAAAGCGTTACATTTTAAACCCATGGGGATCTTCATGCATGCTTCAGTGCCCCCCCACTTCTGTTTGTTTGACATCATTGTCCTACGCAACCTGGCACTGCCCAAGTCTCCTCACCTATACATCTTGTTCCCTCCACACTGCTACCCCTTGGAATCTCGAGCTTTCTTCAAGACCCAGCCCAGAAGCTTCTGACATGAGACTTTTCCTGATCTCAAGCCAGTCTCCTTAACATTTGTTTTATTATTTTGTGTATAGCTAATGTTTATTTACCTTTGAACGTGTTTTAACTCTCCCTGCTAAACCCAAATTTGGCTTTGTTATCTGATTCCATTTAAGAAACACACACACACACACACACACACACACACATACACACACACACAGAGGAGCTCTCGGTTGTAAAAGTCCAGCTTTTCATTTGCACACATTTTCTGTTAATAACAACAGTAGCCATCACTTCCACAGCACTTTTAGGTTTTGCAAAGTCCTTTCCACAGACTGTTCCATGTGGTCCTGACAACAGCCCTGGGAAAGAAATGCTATTAGCATCCTCATTCTATAGGTAAGGAAACTGAGTGTGGGAGCAGTTAAGTGACTTACCTGGAATCACGCACTAGTCAGTTTCTCAGGCAGGATTTGAACTTGGGTTTTTCTGACCATAGGTCCAGCACTCTATATACACTGTAGTACCCAGGTGTCTACGTATTTTTCTCATAGACTGAAATGTCTGCGTATGTTGATGTTAGTTTGTTTCATAATAAAATAGAAAAAGAAAAAAAGTAAAGCATGTAAGGGGAGGGGAGGATTTGAATTCTGTCCTCCCCCACATTTGTATTCCTGACATGTTTATTAACTGTCTATTTGAATTGCTGAATTGCATTGAAAAGGGCCATAATTTAAATTTAATGTAAATAAATAGAGAAGATTTAAAAAACTGAAGCTTTCCTACTGTGGAATGGGTCGCCTTGGGTGGTAGTGAGCTTCTCCTCCCCGTAGGTCTGCGAGCAGGGGCTAAATGAGGCCTTGCTGGATATACTTTAAATAGGGTGATTAGTTCACATTTAGGTTTGGCTCAGCAGTCTCGTAATGTCCCTTCTGGCACTAAATCTCTGATTCTACGACCCTTCCAACTGTGAAATTCTGCGATTCTGAATGCCCCAGGATGAAGACATTATGCTTCATATGGGCAATAAGATAATATTCAGGGCGATCTTTACTTGTGCTAATTTTATTTTGTCTAAATAAAGTGGCTGCCTTCCTACCTCTCACTACCCACCAATCTTTTCCAGTGTGTAGACGCATCAAGTCGATCTCCCAAGCTGAAAGGGAGAAATCTTGGAATGGCTACCAAATTGGATGCCTACCAAATTAGCATATTCATCTCAGTCTCCTGTCACTTTAGAGTAAAAGAACATTTATGGAATTTTTAAAAACTAGTTTTCCAGTTGGAAATGTGAGGATTTTCTCAAGTCAGAATCATATAGGGCCAAAGTTAAGCCCACACCTAGCGCAATATGGGACTGGCCAGTTCTCTATGAGTTCTATGTTAACCCCCTAAACTTCTTTTATTAGATAATTGTGCCTGAATTGGATCATATCCCATTCCTTGAAGAGGGGTACTGAAGATAAAGCAAACTTAAAAAGTTGTCCCCTAAGAGGAAGCACAAAAAACAATGATAATATTTCACTCTAATATAGCTCAGAGGTCTGCAAAGTGGGCCTCTCACCCGAAGCCTATGAGGAAGCTTGTACAGTTACCACCATCCCTGCTTTACAGGTGTAAAAACAGGTGTAGAGAAGTGAAGGGACTGCTTGTTCTTGGCCTAAGAGTAAAAGATATCAAGAGTGGCATTTGAACCCAGATCTCCTGACCTCAAGGTCAGTGTTCTTTTCACCTTGTTCCAAAGACAAGGAAAGAGCACATTGAGAGGGGAGCTTGGTGATAGCCAGTTGAACAAGAGGACACTTCTGGATTTTGCTCCTATCATCCCCCTTGCCTGATGTGGTGGGGTTCCACATAGCTGCCCAAGTCTGTTGAAGCCTCTCTTTTCCTTCACAAGTTAATTCAGGTGCCACCTCCTCCATGATGCCCTTTTGGACTTTCCCTTACCCCAGTCCACTTTCTTTAAAATGCGTCTCCTAATTCTCCCAATTGTTAGTTCCCTCCCAACATCATCATTTGTTTGTCTATTTATTTACTTGTTTCCTAGTCAATGGGTACCTTCCCACAGAACCCATTTAAAGGGTAAGCTCCTTGAGGGTAGGACCTGTACCCTATGAGGGGTGGTGGGATGTAATAAAAAACACCTGGATTTGAAGGTAGGAGCCCTCTGCTCAAACTGGGGCTCTGCCACTTACTACTGGTCAGGTTTAGGGTGCCCAAATTTTACCCTTAACCTCTGTCTTGCCCTCAGTTTTACATCAGTCAAAAATTAAGGAGAGGGACATTTAAATACTCTCCAAGGCTCTTTCCAGCTTCTCACTGCCATGATTTTTATCTTTGTATCCCTAGCACTAGCACAGGGGCTTTCTTCATGGACCCTACATACATGTTTGTAGAATTGAAAGAATGAGTGGGTATATCTACTCTACAGATTCAAGGAGAAGAATACAGCACTTAAGGGTTGCCAACAAAAGGATTGGGGTCAGATGTGAGAAGTACATGTTCTCACACAGAATCACTCTTTCAATCAATCAACAATTATTAAGCACCTACTATATGCCAAGCACTGTGCTAAATGCTAGGAGATTAAAAAAAAAAGCAAAAGGCAGTCCCTGCCCTCAAGGAGTTTAAAATCTAATATAAAATAAGGGGGCGAGGCTAGGCAGCCTTGAAGCAGCCTCCGAAATCCATGCAGCCTGCTTATGAAGGACCTTGGGAAATTCAGAAGGATACCAGTACTTTTCTCTCCTTTCTTCTTTAAAGACTTTAAAGCTGAGGATGCCCCTTGTCCCAAGGAGACCAACCTAGAAATGATGCCCATCTCCAAAGAAGTACTAATACTTGTTGAAGGAGTTTATTGGATCACCTTTAGGGGAAACCATTATCATGACAACTGCTAGATGGGGACATTGTGGTTGCATTTGTCCTTCGTTTTCAAAGAGGGCCATGGCATCAAGGAATGATGATATGACTTGCAGTTGACTTTGATTTGAGTGAGGCAAGACAGATTGTTGAGCAGCCTGGAAGGGTTTTAAATTTCTCTGCACTTTGAAATTCTCCCCAGAAGCAGGCATCTCTGTTTGTTTGCCTGGGTAGATAGACCTAAGTATATTCTACCCTAAAGTGACCACCCTCATGAGTTACAAGAAGTGAGACTGAAAGGAGAAGATGGTCTCCAAGGGGGTTAGAAGAAGTTTAAGAGGTCTGAGGATAAGAACTTGTGCCTAGAATCAGAGAAGGTGGATTAAGGAGGAGGGTGCTGATTTCTGCAGCATACAGGAGAGATTGACAGCAGACTCTGCTGTTTTAATCCAGTCTAGCTAAGGGTAGAGAGGTTCATGTGCATGTGGTAAAATACTGATGAGTGTTTCAACTACCAAGAGCTCTAAAAGAGCTCAGCTACCACATAGTCCAGTGCAATTCTTTCTGCTGCCATGATGTTTGGGGGGTCATGAAAAGGCATACAAAAGGAAGGAAGAATCACATTGTAAGAGATGTTATTGTTTTCCTTGCTTTTATCAAGAACCACAACAAAAGCAACCATAGCAATTACAGAGGTACATTCCTACTTTCATATTTCTACAAAACCTTCATAAGAATGGTCTATGTACCCATCACTGGTATCATTGATGAAAGAAAATGAAGGATAACAAGTTGATTTTTGAAATCCATAGATCCCTTTAAGGCTCTCAGGTCAAGGAGCACCTCCTTCCCTAATTCCTACTTTGTTTTATGTGGCATATGACTTAGGGTTAGTTAGCTACAAGCATGAACATAAGCTTCTTGAGGATGGGACTAGCTTGCATTTTTATTTGCATCTGCAGCATATAGCACAGTGCCTGGCATGTTGTAAGTATTTAATAAATGTTTGTTGACTGGTTCTACAAAGACTCTATTATGACTACACAACTGATTGAGGTATACAAAAAAGGTTTAAATATTTGATTCAGTAGAAAATAGTCCAGTCTTGAAGGATTGTTTTAGGCTAGATGTAGAGGTCAAAGGCACCTTAGAGACCAGTTAGTTTAATGTTCTTATTTTACAAATGGGGACACTGAGGTTGAGAGAAGTTAAGTGAATTTCCCAGTGTAACTCAGACATTAAGCAGCAATGCTTAGATACCTCTGCACTAGAACTCTAGAATCTATGTCCCAGTCACTGGAACTCAATATGGCAGCTTCCTCCTTGAAGGTAAGCTTTACTGAGTGGGATCAGAATGAGTATAAAAGTATAAGAATAAATGAATGTTTGAATGGTTGAATGAATGGATTAAAAGCCTTGTATTTAGTTTCAGGGGTGGGGAACCTGCAGCCACAAGGCCACATGTGGCTTTCTAAAGTCCTTGGGTGTGACCTTTTAACTGAGTCCGACTTTTACAGAACACATTCTTTCATTAAGGGGATTTGTTCCGTGAAGTTTGGATTCAGTCAAAGGGCCACACTTGAGGACCTAAAGGGCCACATGTGGCCTCGAGCCTGCAGGTTCCCAACCCTGTATCTAGGTCACAGTTCTTTCCATATAGTATTACACTAGGGCCATCTTACCATCTGCCAGACTAAGCATAAACAACTCCAGTTCTCCGCCCCCCCCAAATCCCACTTATTGGACTTTGCAAACATACGAACAGAGCCACTGCTTTTGGCAATAACATGTCAAGTGGCGGACTAAATTATGGGTCAGTTAAACATCCTTTAAACTCCCTTCACTGAAATGCCCCTTGGCCACCATTTCTCTATGTGTGTTTCCTCCTTCATAAAAGTTTTTTGAGGGCAGAGGCTGGCTCTCTTTTTAAATCTATATTCCCAGTATTTGATGCAGTGATTGGCACATAGTGACTTCTTAATATATGTAGCCTTGCCATTTATTCATGTTATAAAATAAAGGCGATTATGACTAACTAATTCAGGTAAGCAGGGCCTCCAAATTGGACCAAAGTGGCTTGGACCCCCTTATGGTCAGCTATCACTGCTCTGTGCTTGATTGCAGACTTTGCCTTTGGTCACAATGGTGTCCAGCCAAGTGTGTATCCCCTCAAATCCATCAGTGCTACTACAAAAATAAAGTATATGCCTTACTGATGTTGCTCCATTAGCAGCATTTTCTTTTATTTTTTTACTGAAAGAATGATAGCTGGAATTTATACAAAGTGTTCCAATATATTTTTCATTTGACCTTTCAAACAACCCTGTGAGAGAGATGCTGTAGGGACTATTGTCAACATTTTAGAAAGGAAGTGGCAGAGACTCAAAGATGTCATGATATACCTGTGGCTGCATAATAGCTGTCCAAGTTAGGATTAGAAACCAGGTCATCTTCCCTTGAATGCCAGCACTCTATGCACTATACCACACTATGCCACTGCCACCTCATCTATTAGGAAGCCCAGTATGTGACAGAGTGATCATGTCTTGAGATCAGAATGAAGTAGCACTTATTAACAAAACCAGTCAGGGATGAATTTGTTACTTCTTCCTTTTATTCTACACTTAGTATCAACTAATTCATGTATGTTTTTTAACAAACAAATTCCACACATCATATTTGATTTTGAATGTTTGAAATGACAAACCATCAAGAAAATAGTCAAATGTTCATCCCTGAAGAGGAAAGTGCTCTCCCAAAGCTCAAACATGGGAACTGCAGCTAAGTACTCATTTAGGCTCCGAGAAACGCCAATGTGCAGGTCCATTATGTAACCATAATTCTCAATGTGATAAGTTGAGAGTTTTATGGCTGAATGGGGAAAGTAATGACTTAGAGAAAAATGAAAATATTAAACTAATTTATTTGTTGGGTTAATATCAAAGGGAGATGAGATATTTTTTCTAGTCCATAGGTTGCATTTACCATCGAACAGACCTAAATATCCAGATCCAGGGTCAACGGCAATATTGAAAATTGCTGCCTTCCTTCTCCTTCCGCCCCCTGTTTTATACGCAGACGTCTGGCTTGGCCCCCTTGTCAGCCTACATTTGTAATACTACATTTGTATTCACACCCCACATCCTTTCCAACCTGGTTAAATCAAAAGGAATCAAGTGCATTAAACTTTTGACTATATGACTGCCTCAGCAGGGGAATTTCCATTCCATTTCAATAAAAGCTAAGACAGACGGTATCATGGAGAAACAGCCGATAAGCTATTCCTACAATGAAAGAAAAAAAACTATTTTAAAATATTTTCCTACTTGAGAAAATTATATTATAGGTAAAAGAACATTTCCCCTTTTGTGTCTGAATAAAATGGGCCAGATCTGATTAGAGCTCGTGGAGAAAGTTGTGTTGGGTTTGGCTGTTCAATGATTTTTTTTAACTTTCATTGAAGTCTGGAAGTACAAAATCGACAGTATGATCAGATAACATTAAAATTACAGAACCACATACAAACAGATAGAGTGTATGGCAGAGACCATGGAGTGTGTGTGTGCATAGAACTATTTTTGCACTGCTGCCAATGTGATGAGCATGGCTCTATGTTGGGGGCAGGGATAGAAAGAAAAAATGTCATAGGACCATAGATCTTAAGCTCAGAAGGACTTTAGAGGCATCTATGTGTTCTAGCCCTCTTGCTTTGCAGATGAAGGGAATGAATCCCAGGGAAATTAAATAAATTGCTCAAAGTAAAAAAAAAAGAAAAAGAAAACAACAGAGGGAGAATTGTAACCGAAAGCACCTCCTTTTATTATATGACACCCTTCCCCTGAGAGCAGCTGGGGGCCCCATAGTGCACAGAGCTCCAGACTCAAATTTGGACTCAGATGCTAACTAGCTGTATGACCCTGGACAAGTCACTTAACTATCTTTGCCTCAGTTTGCTCATCTGTAAAATGATCTGAGGAAGGAAATGGCAAACAACTCCAGTATCTTTGCCAAGAAAACCCCAAATGGGGTCGTGAAGAGTTGGACACAATTGAAATGACCAAACCATGATAACCCATCTTCCAAAGAGCTTACCTTCTCCCAAGGGGAAGCAACATATCAATGGTGAAGTAGATAGGATATTGTATTGACTCATGTAGAGGTCACAGGACCTGGATGTCATCACGGCCAATCATTTTACAATGGAGGAAATAGATTCAAAAAAGCAAATGACTTGTTGAAGGTCAAAGAGGTAGTGAGAAGCACAGCCAACCATCTCTGACTCCAACACTATTTCTACCACACAGGCCCAGCGTGTAAGAAAAATGAGACAATAAATATAAAACATTTTAAAATGTGAATGTCATCATCTTCGTATCCCCCATAGCTCTTAGGAAAGTGCTTTGCATTTAGTATGTATTCAGTGAGGATTTATTGAATTATTTAAATGAATGTTGTTGGTATACAAACCAATATCCCCACGGAGAATGAAGATGTCTACTCATATCTGTCCACATTAATAACAATAACTAGAATTTCTCTGGAAAATGCTTTGAGATTTATAAATTGTTAGCAAATGTCATCTTATTTGATCCTCACAAAAATCTTGAAACGTAGGTACTATCATTATCTTCATTTTACAGTTGAGGAAAGGAAGGCAGAGAGAGGTTAAATGACTTGCCCAGAGTCACACAGCTAGCGAGTGTCTGTAGTCACATTTGAACTCACAACTTCCTGACTTCAAGCCTACCATTCTATCCACCAAGCTAGCTAGCTGCTCCTTCCTATTCCATGTGACTCTTGTCTTTTTCCCTCCATAAGTATACCATAGAGAGCTGCCCAATGTGCTAAGGGCCTTCCACCAGCCCTCTACGCATTATAAGGAGGCCAATGGGAAATATGAAGTCTCCATTGGTGATGCTTTGCTCCATTACTGATAAAAACCCATAAACCCAAACCTTCATTGCTGTTACTGACATATATCCTTAATTAGACATTTCTGAATATTAGTTCTTCTGTGTTAATTATGTACTAGAAAGCAAATATGAATGGGAACTTTGTTCAAGCAAAGAGCTTCATGAAGCTACTTTAAAAATGCCATCCCAAGATGAAGTTAGGATCCATACAGGCTCTTTACATCAAGTATTTTGAAGAAAAGTTTTTCAAGTACCCAAGTATGACACCAATTAAAATAAATCAGGGACAAATGAATGCAGCTGTGTGGGTAGAGTGACTCTCTAAAGGACATTAAGATCCTATAAGTCCCAAATATTTGGGGTAGGCAGAGCATCCCAGTGTAGAAAGAACTAAGGTCAAGGAGTTGGAGATAGTGGTCATTCCTAGAATAAAGTCATGGGGCAAAGTAACCTGACTTCTACAGGAATAACTCAATACACACACACACAAAAAAATAAAAAATAAACCACAACAGACAGTCAGCAAGACCCGAGTTCACACCCCACTTCAGATATTTACTAGCTTGCTGTATGATCCTGGACAAGTCACTTCATTTATCTGTGCCTCAGTTTCTTCGTATGTAAAATGAGCAAGTTAGATTCCATCTCCTATGGGCCCTTCTAGCTCTAATTCAATGGACCTATGATTGAATGAATCAGTGAATGACTTACCAATGAACTTGTTGTTGTTCAGTCATTTCAGCCATGCCCTACTCTCTGTAACCCCTTTTTGGGTTGTCTTGGCAAAGATACTGAAGTGGTTTGCCATTTTCTTCTGCAGCTCATTTTGCAGATGAGGAAACTGAGGCAAACAGGGTTAAGTGACTTGCTTGAGGTTACACAGCAAGTAAGTATCGGAGGCCAGATTTGAACTCAGTTCTTCCGGTCTCCAGGCTTGGTGCTCTATCCACTGTGCCACCTGGCTTACATACTGACTCAATGCTCCCAAAGAAAGATATACTTCTTGGTTGGAGGAAGGAGGGTAGATAGTCATGCTTCTTAGAGTCAATGGGACCTCACTGATCTCTCAAGGTGACCATGACACTGAGACTCACAAAATATTAACCTTGACTGTGCCTCTGAACAAGTACTGAGCTGCTGCTACCGGATGTGGCAAAGACATTAGGCTGCTCCCTGATACCATTTGTAAGATAAAATTACAGCAATTACAGAGCTTTGTTTAGAACATTTTGCCATTTCTTTTTAAATTGGTTTACGTCAATGGATAAATCACTTAATAACATAAACAATTTCCATTTGTAGGTCTATTCTGTTTGTGTGCATACCTTTTGGTTCTTGAGAAAATGGAGGGATCACGTGTTACATTTATTTATAAAGTACTGCGGAGGGAAGGCATCTTAGAAACTGCTCCATCCAGCCCTCACATTTTACTGATGAGGCCACTGAAGTTCAGGGACGTAGTATCTATTCTTTATCCAAGGTCAGATTCCAAATTGTGCAGACAGCATTGGGGGTGGGGTGGGAGTGTGGAGAACCATCCCAGAAGGCATTCCTGGGTTATTGATGGAAAAGCTCTACAACTCTGTACATCTTGCCTCTCCCCACCCCAGCTCTCCTCTGCAAACAAGCAAATGCTCAGCATTTATAAACACAGAGCCAATTGTTCCAAACCTCCACATTTTATTCCATTTATAGAGCTGACCCAAGGGGGTCATTTGCATAGGAGCACAGCTGTACATCAAGTCCAGTCAGGAGCTACTGAGGCAGAAAAAGAGAGGTCCCCAGGCCACTTTAGAAGGCTGGTAGTAAGAAGTGGGTGAGGGGAGGAGAGATGCATACGACAAACTTTAACTGAGCATCTTCAAATGGGATTTCATATTGGAATTTAAATATTGAGAGTCATTTGTTTTCTGAGAATGTTCTTTGAAAAGCAATTTCAGAAAAGTATCAAAGGAACTTTTTATTTTTCTGGAAAAATAACCCAATGCCACAAATTTGCATTTCTGTTATGCCTCGGATAGTACATGATTGAAAAATTGTAATTAGAAAGGAATTGCCAACTAGAAGTGACAAGTAGTCCCATAAAGTGCTCATACTTCCATTAGGAAACCAGCAAATGTGTCATAACAGAAAACAGTACTAAAGCATTACTTAGTCACTGGCAATGCCCAAGCTGGTATGTATTACTGCAGTGTCTGCAGAAACACGGCACCATTGGCACACATTTCCAAAGCGAGAATATTCTGGCATTTTATCCAAGCTTGTTGTGTGTGTGTGTGTGTGTGTGTGTGTGTGTGTGTGTGTGTGTGTGTTTGTGTGTATGTTCAAATCTAACACATGAATCTGTAATCCAAAGTCACTGTGTTTTACAAAGAATGGGCAAAATGACTTATAAGACACACACACACACACACACACACACACACACACACACAAATACACTTTCAAGATGGGAAATTAGCCAAGCCAAATCCACAAGAGATAGCATTCTGTACAGAGCAGTCAGACACTAAGGAACCAGGTCCATCTTATACACATTACCGAGATTTAGCATGATTGAAACACTCATGTTTGCTTTAGAAAATTGTGAATACATGAAAGGGCTCAGAATATTAGCCCTGACCAGCTCACACAGATAGCTAAGTGCATGTCCACTGCCTAGAGAAATATATGGTTCCAATGTTGATATAGCCATATTTGCAAAATAAATCATTCTTACCAGTAAGTAAAAAAATAATTTCCTGGCAACAAGTCATATTTCCCATTTCTATAACCAAAAAATAATGTAATCTTAAAATAAACAAATGAAAAGACCCAACAAATGCTTCCATTCTTTTGACTGTGTTTTTGAGATAGTTGCCAAACCTATTCATTCTTTCTGAACTCCTCTTAGCCTTTTCCTCCTCTCCTCACCCCCCCCCAATAATTGACTGCTTCAAACAATTCCCTTAACGCCAACCTTCCTATAAGAACTGATAATCTTCTCAGCTTCTGTGTCATAAACTCTTTCGGTCTGAGCTGGCAAACAAGATTTCTGCCACTCTCCTGTTTTAACTTTGCAGCCAGTGCCAGCAAAGGAAATGATATTCCTTCCCTTTCAGGCTTTCTGCACAGGCCCAGCTTGGACCAAAGGCATTTGGTCGGTTGCTTGTGTTAAAGTTGATATTAAACAGCTCATATTTCAGTGACCATTCCTTTATGGGGCGAATCTCTGCCACATTCTTCTATAGCCCATAAAGGTCCTTTCCAAATTAATTTGTTTGTTTCTTTTGATAGTTATGTCTTGCCTTTTCCTTGGAACAAGATACATCTTTATAAACCTTAGGAAAAATCAGTTTGTTTGAAAGGCCATTTAGGGGACTTAACTGGCAAGGAATCAATGTTGAAAACAAAACCCCTTTTTAGTGGGGAAAGGGGGTCCTGAATAAGATGATCTCTTAGCTCTGTAGAAGTGTAGAATGTTTTAGAAGCTTGTGACAGATAACAGAAATAAACACTAACCTGGCAAAAGAGAAAACATTGTCCTCCATTGTCATCCATGAAAAATGGTCAGAAGATTATTTGGCTAAGGATAGATACTCTTCAATGGATAGTATTAGAACGAAAAATTGTCCGAAGGTCATATGGCTAAGTAGAGACACTCTTCCTCGTTAAAATAAAGGCAGAAAGCAGTATCTGACCTATTTTGGTACATTGTTTAAACACAATCCTAAGGAACATTTAGAAATGTGAGTTAAGGGCATGTCTTCAGATAAGGAATATTATGCGTTTTCTAAAATCCCATGATGCTCATCATCACTGCTTTTAATTTTTTGCTTAATGATAAAGAGTGGGAAATATTACCTATCAAGTCCATATAATTTTAAATAACTGGTTGGGCCTCTTCAAAAACATGGATTTCCCACTGACAAGCTGTTTTGCTATTCTGCGCATACATTCAAATATTGCAAAAACTAAGCAAGAGAAATCTGAAGATAAAGCCAAAAGGCTATGTATTATTCAAAGCTTTAAGAAAAGTGTACCACTGTAATTTGTTATTTTATTATGAAGTTGCAACTTTTTCTTTCTCTAACATAATGACATAATCTCTTCACCCTCCCTCAAACCTCATATATTGCCTAATTAAGTCCTTCTTCAAAACCAACCCCTTATCCAATGTCTGCCATGAGCTCTACCTCTTAAATTCTCCAGATTATTGGATGTCACACATCATCCTTTTCTGTGCATTTCTTGGTCCTATAAGGCAAAGTTTGGGATCTTTGGATTGCAGACTTTGAATGGGAGCTCCTTGAGAGCAGGAACTGCTATACCTGCTTGTATTTGCATCTCTGATGTTTAGCTCACTGCCTGGCATATAGCTACAGTTTAATAGACCAATGGCTAAATTCACTACAATATTTGAGTGATAGCGAAGATATTTGTATTGTTAATAGGGGGTAAATATTTTCTAGAAAATGGTGATCTTCCTCATCATAGCAGTTACTGAATATTCACAAACATCCTCCAGGCAAAAATGTGATATGAAATTATAATTTCTTGAAGGATCACTCTGTAGTATTGAACTTTGGAACATTTTAACCCATTTTTTCTGGATCAAATTTGTTGTTACTCTACTTGTAAGATTTTCTCCAGATTGCTAGAAAAATAGATCAGAGCTTGAAATATTTATTTCAAATTAATTTGATATTTTAAGGGTGTGCAGACATACAAATCTATAATACATGTATCTATACATGAACACCTATGCACTTACATACATGTGTTTGGCTGTATGTGTAAACATGTTTATACACACACAACTACATTATGTGATGCGACATGCATGCATACTGGCAGATACACATATAAATATATATGTGTATATATACATATATATATATATATATATATACATGCACACATGTATGTACAATGAGAGGCATGAAGGCATAGTGGATAGAAAGCTAGACTAGAAGTCAGGAAGATCTGGGTTCAAGTCTGACACATTCTGATCATGTGACCATAGGCAAGGCATCCTTCGGTAGCTAAATCTAAAATTTTAAACTGCTCAACAAGTGGTAGTAGCAGCAGTATTGTCAGTAGACCTTCTTTCCAACAGTGAAATCACAATTCCAGACCAAAAAATTGATTTATGCAACTTTGATGTCAAATGGATCTTTGAATTCCTGGCCTTTTCCTGGGGACGGATGAAAACATGAAACTGGAATGTGTGTTTATGTATTTCAATCAGGACTGCTTACTTTTACAGATTCATGTAGCACTTTCCCTCCCAGGGGCCTTTGGAGTCTGTGTAGGGAAGAGATAAATTTGAAAAGTGAACAATAAAGCAGCCTTAATTGTTAAACAATGAGGGATTTGAAAGATTAAGAGGAATCAGAAAGAAGAGGAAGGGGTAAGCGTCAAAGGAAAAGAGTAATGGGAAGATGAGGAAAAGATGACTTTAGTTAGTAACTGGTAATAAAGGACAGACTGGAGTTTGTCTCTGTTATAGGATTTCTAGCTGGAAAGTGATCTTTGGAGACATCTGATCCAACACCTCCACCGGAGAGATAAGGAAACTGAGGACCAGAGACTTGAAGGAAATTTCCTGGTTTTACCCAGAGACAGAAGCAGGTTCTGAATTCTAGTGCTTTGACAGCAAATTAAAAGAGCTTCCATTCTACTGGGAAGGGTGGACAGAGACACATCAATGAAAAAATATATATGATATCATTTGAGGGGAGAGAGGGAGGGTGGGAAGGAGGGAGGGAGAGAGGGGGAAAGAGAGAGAGAGAGAGAGAGAGAGAGAGAGAGAGAGAGAGAGAGAGAGAGAGAGAGAGAGAGAGAGAGAGAGAGCACAGCCAGAGGGATCAGAAAGTGATTTCTGTAGAAGGCAACCCTCAAGAAGAAATTGAAGGAAGGCAAGGATTCTCAAGGAGAGTAGGGTGCTGTGTACATTCCAAGCATATGGTCCATTTTCTAAGAAAAGTTAGGAAGGCAAACACAGGGAGGAGGGGGGAGAAAGAAAATGAGGGAAGGAAGAAAAAAAGGGAAGAAGGGAGTTAGTCAATAAATTTTTATTAAGCACCAACCACGTGCCAGGCACTGTGCTTGGGGGATACAAAGATAGGCAAAAGATATTCCCTGCCCTTGAAGGGCTCAAAATCTAAAGAAGAAATCTCCAGACCATCAGTTTTCAGGGCATGCACATCTTACAGGGCCAGTGGATGGCATGGGTGGTCAGAGACACTCACCTCCTGATATGTGCCCAGACACATTCCACATGGAATCTTAGAGAACTGCAACATTCACAGACTTACCTGAGGCAGAGGATGAATGACTTACCCAGGGTCACATAGATAATTACGAGTCAGAAGAAGGACTTGAACCCAGGGCTTCCCATTGTGGAGGCTGCCTTTTCACCCTTAATGCCATGATTCTTCCCCTTAGTTTATTTTACCTTAAAGCCTAGGACTGTTTTGTTTGTTTATTTTTTCCTTTTTTATATTTTCTCAAGACAGTGTTGAATGCTTCCTGACATTTCTGGACACCCAATGTTATGTAGCTTAAGCCTCCCTCCCATTAACTAACCCTTCCTCCTCTACCAATGACAGTCATGTAAAACATCCTTGCAAGTTTCTGGGACCCTTTCTTGTAGAAGCCTGGCCAGGCCACACACTACAGCCTTCACACAAATTAAAAGGAAGTTAAGTCAGTGCTGTGGCCCTTCACCTTTGGAGTTCTTTTTAAACAGTAACTCATTAATCCCCTGGTCTCCTTTCTGAGGAAGTCATGAGTCATTTTTATACCTAAAACCAGAAGGAGGCTTGATGGGAAACAGGGAATTGCAGGCTTGAACGGAGACCATGAAGGTGGTGCCTTTCAATGCCAACCTTTGATGTCGGTTGCTATTTTTTCGATTTATAGCCCAGGCTTCTGTCTCGTCCAAGTATTGGCAATGTCAACATAGATAATAAATGGAGCCATTTTTAAACCTATTCGTATTATCAAAGTGAAATGAATTGGGACCGGCTAATAAAATGATAGTTGTAAATGGGACTAAATTATAAATGATTTCAGAGTGATTAATGAATCCTTTATGTGCTTGGTTTCATTCTCATATAAACTTTCTCTGGTTAAGGAAATGAGAATCAGTATAGCCTAGTGGGTAGTTGTCTGGCCTTAGATCCAGGAAGATCTGGGTTCAAATCCAGCCCCTAACACTTACTAACTCAGCCAATCATCGAGCAGCATAGTGTCCCAAACAATTGTCCAGACTACAAGTTTATGGATAAGTTCCTGACCTGCAGAGATGGAGGGAATATCAAAATAGATGAACACAAAATTTGAGAACAATAAAAACAAAAAGCTCACAGATTTAGAGCTGAAAGGGACTGTGAAGGCCATCCATCCATCCCCTTGTTTAAGAGAGGAGAATCTCAGAGAAGTGAAGGACATACAGGTAATGGAGATCAAAGGTAGGATTTGAACTCAGGTCTTCTCACCCCCAATTTGACACTTTCTAATGTATCACTCTTTCTCTCAAAGAAAAGAAATTTTTATCTTGGTGATGGGGAGGAAAGAAACCACCAATATACCAAGTGAGGAGGAGGCTAAAGAATCAGAGGTGAGATTGGTCATAAGTCTTTAGTGTGCAGTTTTCGTGTAAGCTCAAATAAACTATTTAACCTTCTAGGCTTCTGTATCATCATCTAAAAAAGAAGGATCAAGGTAGATATATTTCTTAATTAATTTTTAGAAGAAAATACTTTAATTGTTTTACAGTACACACCAGTAACTGTCTTATAAATATAGAAACTCTTGGGTGAAGAATCTCCCTTCGCTATGCATGGATAGCACTGTCTTTACAACTTAGAGACAGATGCCTGGGACAGAGAAAGGTGAAATGACTTGTCCAGAGTCTTACAGCCAGTATTTGTCAAAGGTAGGCCATGGCTGGGACCCCATGACCTCCTCAGCTCCTTCCAGCTCTAAGTTTGATCATCCCGATAAACAAGACAGAGAAAGTGCTAGTGCATAAGGGTATCTCTCCACAATGCCAGCAATCATGTTTCCCCCATCCTACAGCTTTGCTAAGATAACTTGATAGCCTTCATTCCCCATGCTGTGCTGCAGACTGCCCTGGCTTCCTTCCATCCATCTGTCCATCCATCCATCCAGCGAAGAAGTGCCTATGACCTCTTCTTGGGGATTTCCAAAATTATGAGAAGGATCTGAAACTGAGTTTGATTCATCTTTACAGATGAACCATGAAAGAGGCCAAGAGTTTTCTAAAACCTCCTAATCAACAAACTCCAGGGGCTCCCAATTTCCTCCAATAATATGGAGATAAGGTCTGCTTGTATTCCGAGCTTCTCATCACCTGTACCTTTTCTGCTTCTTCAGTCTTCTTACCCTCAACTCCCCTCCACATAGTCTCTGACCCTCTGACATTGGCCTCCTTGAGGTTGCTTTCATACCCAATTCCATCCCATTGCCTTTGCGTGTTCCCCATGCCTGGAATTCCCTCTCTCCTCCTAGAACCCTCAGGCCTCTGCTAATGCAGTCCCCTGTAAAGCTACCTTCCCTGTCTTCTGTGGATAACTTGTACTTACCTATTTATTTACCTCTCTGGGGTGATGAAACTCCCTCTACTGATGCAGGTAGGCATCTTCTCTGTATCTAGAGGTTTTAGAGAGCTAAGAAACATGCCAGAGGTGGGTCTTGAACCTGAGTCTTTCTGGATTCAAGAATAGGATCTTCGGACCCTTCATTTCATTGGTTCAGGGAATTCCTTTGGAGGAAGACTCCCTCTAATGATTGTCGCTGTTGGTGTTGTGTTTGTTCTCCATTTTCGAAGAGGCGCATGGCATCAGGGAAATGAGGACATGACTTCCAGTTGATTTTGATTTGAGTGAGGGAGGCCTATGCAAGGTTACCAGCCTTAGCTTCTCCTCCGGAGCCATCTGGATCCAGTGACCATCCAGATTCATCAGGATGACTGGAGATGGCCCAGGATGCAATGGGAGACCCTGGCCCTTTTAGGCTAAGAACTTTTCATATACTGACTTAGAGTGAGGTAACGCCCATTCCGTGAATAGGCCTCTTTAAGAAGTGAGTCAAGGGATGGCAGATCTACAGCTATTGGGTAGCTTGAAGTCATTGAGTTCTCTGGTATCACTCATGAATTCAATGACTTGCCTAGTCTCCAGGGCCACATAGCTGGTATATTCAAAGATAATATTTGTGAAAAAATGTTTAGCGCAGTACCTGGTACTTAGTAAGTCCTACATAGATGCTTCTTCCCTTCACTTCTCTTTTAGGAAGAGACTTGAACTAGGTCTGACCAACCTGAGCTTGGCTCCCTGGTCATTCCTCTGTGCTGCCTCTTTCCCATTATCGAGATCGTGGGGAAGGGGGCAGAAGACATTCAAATTTATGGAGAAACTTGAACTCAACTCCCTGAACTTCTGTCGGCAACAGTGCACCAAACATTTATTAAGTGCCCACAGGGTACAAGTCATCATACAACAAGATATCATTGTGTTTTCTTGGTAGTTTTTGTAAATAAATGAATTCTGAATAAAAATGGCAGATCCATAAGTAACTCATTGAATAAAGATTTTACTGTTAATTGCCCTTGTAGATCCTTTCTTCTTCTATTTCTAAATCACATGAATTTTTTTAGTTTTTTCTAAACTTGGAAGATTTTTTTTCCAATCATGTGTCTGTTCCAGAGTTCGTTGGCTACTGGTTCTAAACATGTCTTTCAGAGTACGATCAAACGCGTCTGAGTCATACAGAGTCTAGTGGAGAGTCATTTTTCATAATCTCTTTCAAAAACCACTCAGAAAAGAAAATAGAACTGAAGCTTTGGGGCCCCTGCTCACCCATGAGAAACAGCGAATGACTGAAAAGGAAACTCTCAATGTGGTTAGTGCAAACCGTGAACCAAAGGGTATTTCTCAAGTTAAACTTAATTTACACCAACAAATGCTGCACTTGGTGTTTTCTCTGTTCACTCACTAAGGAGTTGGCAAAGAGAAAGGGGGCTGTGCTTTCTTTGTGCTTCTAAGGGTTCCAAGTCACATCTCAAAGTAAAATCTTTTCACTTGCTCAACAGGAAATGCTCTCCTTATCTGTGTTCTGGCTGTTAGCCCCACCTAAAGTACCCTTCCCCTTTGCCTCTCCAACAGTCCCAACTTCCTTCCCTGGCTGGCTTTTTGGCCAGGATCTGCCTCCATGGAGCCTTTCTAGATTTACCCCATCCCTTCTGCTTTCAATCTGTACATAACCCTCTTTCACATTCACTTAGAGTTTACTGGTCTGGACAAGGGCCACATGCTTCCCTCAGATCAGAATGTGGCTTATAATTGGTGTTACCTTTTCCTATCTTATTTTCCTTTCAATGGGATCTCCTTGGTTCAATTAATCATACAGAATTGATTAAGCACCTAATTATGTTCCAGGCATTGTGCTAGGGTGGAGGACACAAAGAAAAAGCAAATAGCTTTGCCTTAAGAAGTTAATATCCTAAGAATGTATGTATAGATACCTACAGAATAGATGGAAGGTGGCCTTAGAGGAGAACCCACAATCCACTGGGGGGAATGGAGAATGCTTTCTGCAGATAGTGGCACTTGAGTTGAGTCTTGAAAGAAGACAAGGACTCTAAGAGACAGAAGTGAGGAGGGATAGCATTCTAGGGATAGAGAACAGCCAGTGCAAGGCATGGAGGTGAGAGATTGAGCATCCCATGTGAGGAACAGCAAGTAAGCTATTTCAAAACTAAAATCAATTTTTCTCCCAGAAGGCCCCCCACATTTGATCATCCCCATCATTTTCAAGGGTACCACTATCCTCCTAGATGTCCAGGCTGAAAACCAAGGTGCCCTCCATGACTCCACTTGCACTCACCCCACAATCCAATCTGTTGCCAAGCCCTGTTGCTTCTATCTTCCTTGTATCTCTTGTATCACTGCCCTCATTCTTTTTACACTGCCGCTACCCTGGTGCAGGCCCTCAATGGTTCATTCCTAGACTATTGCAATAGCCTGTTATTGGTCTCCTACTTTCCATGATCATAAAATCCCACTTTCCTTAAGGGATCTTTCTGTGTGTCCTCATTTCATCAAGCATTATGGCCTTCCCTCTGAAATGACCTTCCACCTACTCTGTACACATTGTGTATGAACCTAGCTGCTTGCTTGTTACCTCTCCCATTAGAATGTGGTTGCTGGTTGTTGTCTTTCATTTTCAAAGAGGACCAAAATGACATCACAATGTTGGAGTTGAGGTACAGTGTGTCCAACTACGGCTTATCAGACCAATATGAGCTCAGTAGGCTCTATCACAGATTGGGCACAAATGGCCTGTATCATTAGAATGCAAACTCCCTAGGAGTAAGACTTACTTTTGCTTTTCTTTGATTCCCAAGTGTTGAGCACAGAGCCTCACATATAGTAAGTGCTTAATAAATGCTTGTTGACTTACTGAATAACCTTGGGAAAGTCACCTATTCTCTCTGGACCTCAGTTTCTTTATCTGTAAAATGAAGGGTTTAGACTACATAGCCACAAAAGGTCCTTTCTATGATCCCATGATGTAAGGTGTATCCAGTACTAGCTGGAAACATGATGATTCCTGGCTACCAATGGCCTGTGAGAGGCACCAGTGTAGAAACTGACTTACAAGGTATCTGAACACATGGATAGAATGGGATTTACATGAAAAGAAGCAGTGGCATACAGCTTCTAAGAGAAAGAAAGGGCCACACTGGCTTTGGGGCACAGAATGGACAGGCCAGCATGAGCCTGGGAGAGTTAAATATGAACCTTGTTCCCACGGGGGCCTCAATGGGGGCAGTCCCCATTCCAAACACAAATACTGTGCTGGTCACTAATGAGAGATCCCCAAAGGCAGAGAAAGACTTATAGATCAAGCAGCTCTATTTGAGACTCAGGAGTGCTTTTGAGAATTCAGTGGGTGAAAAATCCAAATCATGTTTCACTCATACACCAGTTCAAAGATGTAGACAAAATCCCCCTTTTACTAAGTTGCGCTGATGCAACAGGCAGAACTGAGGTTATCTCTCTGGTCAATGATCCACCAATTACAGCCTTGCTAAGTGCTGCTCACAGGACAAGCTACATTAGTGGAAAAAGAGTTTCCCAGTGGCTCCTATCAGTGAGTCACAGGAAGCACCCAAAGAGTAAATAGGATTAAATAGAAAATAGCTCGCAATCCATAGCTTGTTGACACAGTGAACAGATTCCAAGCCAACAACATGAAAGTACTTGAAAGACACTGCCAAGCAACATCGTACATATGGCAGTACATGATGAAAGGAAGAAAGGAAGAAAGAAAGAGAGAGAGAGAAAGAGAGAGAGAGAGACAGAGAGACAGAGAGAGAGAGAGAGAGAGAGAGAGGAAGGAAGGAGAGAGAGGAAGGAAGGAAGGAAGGAAGGAAGGAAGGAAGGAAAGAGAAAAAATAAGGAAGGGAGAGAAAGGAGAGGGAAAGAAAGAAGGAAGGAGAGAGAAAGGAGGAAAGAAAAATAGAAAGGGGAAAGAGAAGAAAGAAAGAAGGAAGGAGAAAGAGAAAGAAAGAAAAAGAAAGGTAAAAATTTCCTTCAACTACAACATTTGATCTTCTCCATCATTGTCAGTCATGTAGCATTAGCAGATTGCAAAGCACTTTACATACATTATCTCAAAGTCAACTGCCAGTCATGTCCTCATTTCTCTGATGTCACGGTCTTCTTCGAAAATGAAGGATAAACACAACGATAATCCTCCTGACCCTGGGAAGGAAATGCTATTATTGTCTCCACTTTACAGATGAGAACACTGTGACTTAAGACAGTGTGGGCCAGTGACTTACCCAGAGTCATCAAGTTTCTTAATAGCAGAGGTAAGATTCCCTTTTTTAATTGAACTTTGGATGAGAGGATCAGAGAACTAGGGTGGAACAATAATAATACCAACTAACACTTAGACAGAGTTTACTGTGGGCCAAGTGCTCTAGAACTATGACCAGATTTGATCCTTACCACAACCCTAGAAGGCAGGCATTATTCTTAGCATCCCCATATGAAAAATGAGGAAACTGAGACAGGATCATGGAGCTACTATTAAGTGTTGAAGGCTGGATTTGAACTCAGGTCTTCCAGACTCCAAGACTGATTCTCTAGCCACTCTGCCACTTGGATGCCTCGAAGGTCATCTAGTCTGATCCCTTCTTTTTACGATTGAGGAAAATGTGGCTCAGAAAGATAAGTGACTTCTCCAAAGTCACATGGTGGCACAACGGATAGACCACTTGGCCAGAAGACTAGAAGACCTGGGAGAGAGAAACACTTCAATGCATTCAAATGTGAGTCCTTGTTACGGCTGTTAATACCCAGTGCCTCAGCATGGTGACTTCCACTGAGTGCCCATGGCCCCCCAGAGGAGCCCAGTCATTCTCAGTTAGCTATGAGGGGATTCTTTGGGGCATGTTGTATCTGCAGGGCCTTGGGTCTTCTAGTCCTGACCATCAAGGCAGGTGTCTGATAGGTGAAATTCACAGCACTGCAGAGCATCTGAGACAAGAGGGACCTTGGGAACGAACGAACTAATACAAAACACTCTACACAAACAATGAAACTGAGACCCAGAGAAATTAAATTCCTGGCCCAAGGACAAAGAGTTAATTCCTGGCACAGGCATGGCAAGGATCCAGGTCGCCAGACTCTAGTCCAATGGCTTTACCACTGAAACCACAAGGGGAAGCAAGCTACTGTGCACAAGGTGAGGGGCGGCACATCATGAAGTGGATTAAGTGGCTGGAAAACTCAGATTTCCTGCCTCTGACACCGACCCCAGATAAGGCATGTCAACTTCTCAATTGTCCCAGCCAAATAGCAAAGGGTACAAAGGGCATAGTAGCCTCTAGGCTGCACAGGTGGAAGAAGTTTGCTCAACAGGACTTCCCAACAAGAATATCCCAGGCCCAAGAAGTCCCTCCTCCCCAGCCCCAACATACAAAGGAACAAGACCCTGCACTGGGTGCTGGTAGCATAAAGACAAAAACAAAACTGCCCCAAGGAGCTTATATTCCCCTGGTGAGAAATAATTTGTACAGATAGAGTAAACATCTGTATTTACATAGTACATAACAACCTACTTACATGGAAAATAGCCTGGGTCATTTTCTCACTACTCACAGTCCTCTGGCATCCTGGGACCAGAGGCCATGCCCTGGAGGCCTTATCTTTCTCACTCCAGAACTTCCAGAATGGGGAACACACTGTTCAGATTGGGCACTCTCTCACAAAGCCCATGATGTCTAGCCAGCCGCCATCTTGCTTTATTTTCTATGTCAGGCATCTTCTCATCACCTGCCCTGACATCTTGTATACGTTCCACTCCTCCTCCCTACCTTCTTTCTAGCTTTGCGATCATAGTCAGATCAGTAATGCCATTGCTACTGGGAAGAGTGTGTCCACACCCCTACTGCTTCACTCACTATCCTTGAGACTTTCCAAAACAAAAGGCCTTTTCTAGCCAACCCTCCCCATAGGGGTGTTCTCCCCTAATTAGAGTGCAGCCCTCTGGAGGAGAGGGACTACTGCTGCCTTTTTACTTGGATCCAGTGCTTGGCACTTAATCACTGCTCAATAAAATACCTTTTGTTTCATTAATTAGCTCACTTATAATAACAGGCAAGAAATATAAAATACATACAATTATTATCTCTATACTTAGCTTTTTTAGGAGTGGGTGGTGAACATTGGCATTCTATGAAATAGAATTCCCCCCAAGAGGAGCTGGCTGCCTGACAATTGACCAAGCCATGAATAAGCAGTTATTAAGTGGTGACCAGTGCCAGACACTGTACTAAGTGCTGAGGAGGTGAAAGACAGCCCCTGCCCTCAAGGAACTTAAAATCTAATGGTAGACATTTCACATGCAAACAAATATGTACAAAGGAAGCTATCCACATAAATAGGAAATAATGAACAGAGAGCAGACACTAATATTAAGAGGGGTTGGGAAGACTTCCTGCACAAGGTGGGCTTTTAGTTGGGACTTACAAGGAAGCCAGGGAGGTCAGCGGGTGATCTTAGGAAGTAATGGCTCCTTCTGCCTAGTATTCTTCAAATGCTAGGCTTAAACCCCACCTGGGAGATACTGTGTGTTGATTCTTGTTCAGGACAGGGTTGGACTTCAGACATAGTTTCTGTATTTGCATCTCATTTTGAGTCCCATGATTGTGACCTTGAATTTCCTCACCTCTTCTGGCATTGGTTCATTCACCCCAGCGTTACCTCTGACCCAGCAGAGAAATTTCTGGATGGAGGAGCAACACAGATATTTGTTCATGTGTGATGTTAGGAAGCAAGCAGAAGAGTAGAAGGCTGTAGGCATTGGAACAGAAAACATGGTTCTACAGATCGAGGTGCCATGGATATGTGAAATTACAGGTGAAGCAGTAAAGAGGGTGGCAGCAAACACTCTGGCATGACCTCTTTGAAAGGCCTCCATGGTATTTAAACACCCAGTGTCAGGTGAGGTGGCCTCATCCCAAACGCTATGGATACATGTAAGGTGAATGGATTACTACAAAATGGATCTTGTCCCCACCCCCATCCCCTACTCCCCAAAACAAGCCCTAGCTGTAGTTGTCTGTGGCTGCCTGCAGGAGAGCCACTGTGAAGAGTGGGCCTAAAAGAACATGGATTTCCTACCAAATCCATCTGAACCGCCTCTTGTGGAGAAGGTAATGGCCAAGCGATGGTCATCTTGCTTCTTCAGCCTATAGTGACAACCCTTCTGATGTGGTGAAGGGGATTGGGAAGCAAATTCCTTTCTGTACCTCTAATTCAGAGTGTGCAAAGTGTGGGTGGCGGGATGCCAACCCAGTGATTTAGAAAGAAGGCACAGCCTTTGCGGATGGACATCAAAGCATGCTTTTCTATTGAGAAAAGAATGTTTAACATAAACAAAGTCAACACAGATTGAGTCTAACTCTTTTCCTTCTATGTCACTGAAGTAAGGAAATCTATGTTCTTGGAGGAAAAATTGTAACTACTTAGAAAGTAACCCAAACTTCTACAGAGGGGAAATTTTATCTGTGAAAGCATTTGAGTATACATCTCCTAGACAACAACCTAAGGCCACTTTTCTATCTTAAAATAGAAAAGCCTCAGTAAAATCAAGATATGAGAGTTATTTCCCTGTTTCCTTCACTCTAGCCCCTCACTGTGTCTGATCTCTATAAGTTCTTGGAAAGGTTTTTAAGGGATCCCCCCATTTATGGAACAGAATAACCATTCAAATCATTTTGAGAGAATGATTCAGAAGGTAGATGACATAATGATAATGCCAAACATTTTTTTTAATTACTCATATCTTTTCTTTTCACATTACCTTCATTTCTAAATATATCCTTCCCCTAACCAGTGTGACATCCCTTACAACCAAAGCTTGGGAGGTGGGGGTGAGAGTGGGGGAAACAGTAGAGTAAAAGCAACCGAGTGTGCTCATAGATGCCAGGAATCTCTAGCTTATTCAAAAGGGGGAGGGAGGTATTTTTTCCTTCTTCCAAGGCATATTTGATTATTCTAATTACAGAGAATTTTTTTATTCTCTTAATTTGCAGTGTTACTCAAACTGTGCATATTTTCTTGATTCTGATTATTTATTTCACTTTGCACCGATTCATATAAGCTTTCCCATGCTTTTCCGTATTCTTCATAATCATTAATCACATTCATGTACCATAAATTTCGGTGAGTTGTTCCCCAATCAATGGGCATACAACTTACAAAGTAAAATGAATTGTATGTAAATGCATCAGTCATATTTTATAAAGTAAGGAGTTTATGAAGTTTTATAAGGTTTGAAAACAATATTTCTTTCCATTTTCATTTACTACTCCTTTCTTAACATTTTAAATTTGATATTTATGTATTTAGAGACCCTATGTCTAGAGCAGACAGGGTTGGCACACTGGGTGTGTTTGGTACTGAGTCCCAAATTGAGGATTGCCGTCAGAAGATACATAGGTGCACTACCCTTTGGGAAGTAGAGCCTGGTCACATCAATCTGATTTGCCATACAAAGAGTTAGAGGCCAGCAAGCCTGAAGTGGAATTCATCATCCCCACCCCCTCCCCACCTTTCTCTCAACTTCCCTGTTACTCCTGGAGGACGAGAATGCTTCTGGTCAACCCGGCTCAAACCCCAGAGTCACACAATTCTTTCCCCTCCCCACCATTCCTCTCTGCCTCCCATTTCCAAAGGACCACCAAATCGCATAAATTCTTTTTCCATAACATCCTCTCAGCCAAGTCCTTTCTCTCCATTCACAGCAGAACCATGCTAGTTCAGGATGGGGGCTATCTCCAATTGTCCTGTTCTATATCTGGCCACTGGACCCAAATGGCTCCAGAGGAGAAAGTAAGGTTGGTGACTTCGTATAGCCCTCCTTCACTTAAACCCAATTCACTCACAATTCATGGCGTCACCTCCCTGACAACAGCAGCCCTAGTTCAGGTCCTCACCATACCAGGACAATCACCATGGCTTCTTGACTGTTCTCCCTGTTTCCAGTCTCTTACCATTTCCATGCATCCTCCATAAAGGTGATAAATTGATATTCTTAAACTATATTTCTGACTATGTCATTCTCTTCCCCAAGAAACCGTAGTACGTCACTCTTTCCCCTAAGATAAGATACAAACTTCTCTGTTTCATATTGGGAGCCCTTTACAATCTGGCTTCACCTTAACTTTGAGGGGTGATTTCATCTTATTCTCCCTATGCAGTGGATTTTCTAACCAAATTGGTTTATTTATTGTCGCAACAATCCCTCTCAGGCCCCCATGCCTAAAATGTTCTCCTTCTTCATCTTCACTTTTTGGAATCACAAGCTCTCTCCAGAGCTTGACTTGCCTCCCAAATGAAGCCTTTCCTGATCACCCAGTTGGTAAGAGGTCTCCCCACTAACCCCAGAATGTATGTCAAACATACGTGTGTGTGTGTGTGTGTGTGTGTGTGTGAGATACACACACCCCCAACTCAAAAGTAAAAAGCCGTTGGAGGGCAGTGACTGTTCCCTTTTATGCTGTTATAGTCTTAGCAGTGAGCACAGCATCTTGTACCTAGTAGGTGCTTAAATCAACACTTCTTGATCTAACTTAAATTGAGTAAGACAAATGGATGCTTAAGCCTCATCTACATGATGTCAAACATTAGTAATAATCTGTACACCGGAGAACATGAAAATGCTGTCTGACGGCAGCAGATAATTTACATTTAGCAAACTCACTCTTTTCCCTTCTGTGGTAGCAACATGGCCTGATGCTATTTTTAGCAAGCTCTTCTGGTGTTTCTATTCCCCAAGTCACAACCAGCTCTAGGGAACAATCTGACTTTCAGGGTTTCTAGCCATTATCACATGTTAACAGAACAGGAGAATCACACAATCCCCCGCCCTGCACCATCATTAACCAACAGAGTGTTACTGCTTAGGTATCATGGCCCAAATGATATTTTGGGTCACAGATTCAAGAGAAGAAAAAGCCAGTCCCTGTCATCTTGGAGTTTGCAGTGAGTTGGGAAAATAAGATTATCATACATGAAATAATCAAGGAATTACACAAGATGGCAGCAAGGGTCACAAGCATTGGGAAAACAACGGTAAAAGTAACATTTAGACTTGGCCTTTAAGAGTGGGCTAATTTCAAGGGAGCCATGACTAGGAATAATTTCACCTAGAACAAATAGCAGTTGTAAGGGGCAAGACGATGATAGAAAAGATAGCATAACTATTGGCCAAGTGGGAGAAGGGACTTTGTCCTCAGAGAATCCCACTTTCATGGGGCCTGAGGGGAAAGGCAAGATCCTGACTGCCTCGGGGGCCATGATACAATGAGGGTTATGTTACAGAGATATAGGCTGTCAAAAGTCACTAAGGCCCAAGGGTATATAGCTGAAGGGACAGAGCCCAGCTCTTGACATATGCACATCCTAGAACAAAGCCCCAGTCACCTCCCCCTAGTTCTGGCTCTGCGGTTTAAGAAGGGAGAGTCGAGTTAATGAGCATTTATTAAGTGCTTACAACAGGGCAGTCACTGTACTAAGTGCTGGGAATAAAAAAAAACATCAAAAACAGGCCCTGCCCTCTAGGACAATATGCATGCAAATAACAATACAATATAATAATATTATAACATAATAACAATATAATATATTACACATAATAATATAACAACATAATAACAATATAATAACAACACAAGATAACATACAAAGACTCAGAGGAACAAGATACATCCAGGACAAATTGCACATGGCCTCGAAGGGAAGGCAGGAGTAATCAGGAGGCCTGGGGACATCCTTCTTGTAGAAGGTGAGATCTTGGCTGAGTTTAGATGAAGCTAAGGAAGGTAGAAAGTGGAGATGAGGAAAGAGAGAATTCCAGGCAGGGAGGAGAGTCAGAGAAAAGGTACAAATCAGGAGTTGGGTTGTCACAGTCAAGGACCAGCAAGGAAGCTGGTGTCACTGGAATGTGGAGTGTGAGAAGACTGGAAAGTAGGATGAGGCCACATTATAAGGACTTCAAAATGAAACAGAGGCTCTTATGGAGGTAACAAAGAGTCAGAGGAGTTCACTGAAGAGAGAGGTGGTATAGTCAGACCTGAGACTTAGGTAGATCATGGTGAGAGCTGAGTGGGGGATGGACTGGAGAGAGGAGAGACTTGAGTCAGGAAGACCAACCAGGAGGCTATTACTGCAAATGTCTATGCATGAGGTAATGAGGGCTTGGAAAATGGGAGTGGACATGTCAGAGGAGGGAGCAGGAGCACAGACCAGATGTTTAAAGGTAAAATCTACAGTCTCTGGGAACACGTTGGATATGGGAGAGGGGGGTTTGTGTGAAAGAGAGTGAGGCATCGAGGATTCCTAAGTAAAGGGCCTGAGGGTCTGGGAGGATGGACAGTGAGAAGGAAGTAGGAAGAGGGGAGCAAGGGGGGAGGAGGCAAGGGGGAATTCTGGGTGTGCCTGTGTGTTGGGGGTGGGAGTGACCAAAAACAACTGGAATCGACCTACTAGGGCTTTAAAGTATTCTTCTGTCCATGCGTCTCACAACAAGCCTGGGAAGTAGGTAATACTTATGACCCCACCGACACAGGAGATAATCTGTGGAGACCGCTTTGCAAGACTTAGACCCTTACACAGATGGTAGCTCTTATGTAAAAGAGAAGGACACTGGGATGCTAAATGAAAATAATTTGTCCAATGTCATAATAGCAAGAAGAGAGGTCTGCCTTGAACCTGCGTCCTCCCGACTCCATTTGGCTGTCCAGCTGACCCATCGTAATATGTCAAAAGCAAGGGCTACCAGAACATGTTCGCAGAGTACAGAGTCACAGTTGGCATTTTTCTGTCTTAGGACAGATGTCACCAAACATACCTGGGGTAAAAACATGAAAAAGACCCTGAATCAGCTTTTAACAATAAATTCATCTGAGAGTAGCCGCTCCAGGCCCAAAGCCCCCGTAACCAAAAGACCATGGGGCAAAGGGAGGCTGCAGCACCTTGGGAGGGAGCTCCCCTTCCTCTGCATGAGGTACACTTCTAGAAATCTACGAAGGTGACTGATCTGATGGAAACACAAGACTCGTTGGTGTGATTAAAACACAGGACTCATGTGGGAGAGCAGAAACAAATAAAGTCCAGGTGCAAGCTGGATTATGCAAAGTCATGAAAGCCAAGGAGAAGCACAAGTTTGTGGGAGGCAAAGGGACCCATTTAAAGAAGCTGAGCAGGGAAGTGACTTGATGAAACTAGTATTTAAGGAAGATTAGTCTGGCAACGGCATCAGCAGACAGGACTGATTAGAGGGAGAAGAGACCAAAGAGAGAGAGGCTCACCATAAGCCTGTTGCATTAATCTTGCCATGAGGTAATGGAGACCTCAGCTCAAGGAATGCCTATGGGGATTAAGGAATGAAAAGGAAAATAGAATGGGCATCTTAAAGGAAAAATCAACAGGGCTTGGTAGGAGAACATAGGTAGAGGATGTCCAAAAGGAGAGAAAAGAAATTTCAAATGTAATTCTCCGGTCAATAGCCTGGAAGAATAGTGAAAGAAAATGGAGAAACATCTAGAATTGGATGGGATAGGGACGAAGACATAAGACATTACTTAATTTGGATTTGTACATGTTGAGTTTGAGGTGATAGCAAAGAATACCAATGCATCAAGCCAGTGGGCAGCTTGACATACCCAAGGATCCGTGATTTGGTCAGTGGTTCCCTGTGACCATTGTCTTGGTAGTGAAGATTTAGGGATTTGCCTTGAGCACATACTGTTGAAAGGAGTGTCATGAAAACCTAGGTAAGAGGAAGGATTCAACCATGTCAAGTTCCACCGAAAGGTCAAGAAAGACGATCATTGGAATTGGCAAGAAGGAGGTCACTGGAGATGTTGAAGAAACCATTTTTCGTTGACTGGTGAGAATGGAAGATACATGACAAGGTTGTAAAATCCTTAGAGAATTCAATCTTTTCTAGACTCTCTCTCTCTCTCTCTCTCTCTCTCTCTCTCTCTCTCTCTCTTTCTCCCTCTCTCCTTCCTTCCTTCCTTCCTTCCCTCCTTCCTCCCTTCCTTCCCAGCTGAGACGTGTTTTTAAAACAAACTCATAGCTATTAAAAAGTCACATTTTCTTTATGCCAACTCACACTTTGCACTGCAAACTTCTTGAAGGCAGGGCTTAAGTCCTGTCTATTCTCCATTAATCCTCCCAGCACTAAGTAGGGAGCTTGGCACAAAGTAGAAACTGAATGAATACATGAAGATGGTAATCATGGAGACCCTTTTAATCATGAATACTACATGTTAGATCGATTATGTAATTAGACTATCAGCAATGATCATCTCAGGAGAGAATTCAAAACCGGGTTATGGTTCAATTAAAGAAACAGAGCAGTGAAATATTCCTCATAATAAGTTAACTCATATGTATATATTCATATTCTTTAGGGAAAAAAATTACTGATGAATCAGCATGATATGCTACCACAATTTACTCTGAATTGCATACTTTACATTTGAGAGTCTTGTTTTCTTATCATTCTGATTTAGGGAACAAAATCAGGCAAGTTTGACAAATTAACAAACATAAAACAGATGTGGCCCTCAACCATCTTGTACATCCCTCTGCCCAACAAAAATCTCAATTGTGGGAAAAGAAAGAGGAGCTTCCCAAGCCAAGAGTTTGAAGAGGCCTCTTGAAATTTGACTTCCATTCTCCACCCTAAAGAATTTATTTAATATATGTCGGTAACTAGGACAACTTCTGAAATGAATCTTAGGAGAATGTCAAAGTCAATACCTCAGGCCCTCCAATGGCTCCTGATGAGTCCAATGGGAAGCAATCAGCAATGATGCAAGAGAAGGGGCATGGGATGGGCACAAATCTTCTACGGCTTCTTCATTCCAATGGAGGAAGGATTCAAGCCTCTGTTCCCTTGGCCAGCCTTGTTTAAAGCTAATCTGCAGCCTGGGAGTTGAAAAAGAATTCATGACAGTTCCCCAGAAGGACTGTTCCAAGACAGAAAGCAGCAGAGACTGTGCTTTGGTTTACAGTTTGCTGCTGAAAATAGGATATTGTGGTTTAAAGAAAATATTTAGACATTACTTAAGCTTATTATTACAGGTTTGAAATAAAGGTCTAAAATGTTATGACTGGAGCTACACCCAGGTTTCCAAAGCTGCTTTTGTAACAGATTCAGAAGCTCTCAGAACAGAATTTATACTCAAGAGTCTACTGAAATGACAGAGTGGGGGGAGGGGGTGGAGAAAAACTCTCATTAAAATGCAATAAAAATAGTGGATTTGATATGGATCTAATTTCTTCAAAAATGTGCTTGGTGAGGGATAGTTTAGGATAGCTTATATCTCCAGTTACTGAAAATATCCTCGGTAAGCTTGGTCCTACAAGGTTGGAGTAGTGAAATAACTTGGATGGCTATAGAAGTGGATGGATGGATGGATGGATGGGTGGGTGGGTAGGTAGGTAGGTGGATAGAGATGGATGGATGCACAGGTAAGTAGACAGATGGATGATGAGTTGATATATTAATAGATAAGTAGAGTGATACATACATGGAGTGATGGGTAGATATACGAGAGAGATAGAGAGAGAGATGGGTGGATAGGTAGATAGATGGATGCATGGATAGAGTATTTATCAAGCCTTTATGTGCCAAGCACTTTGCTCAGTTCTATGAATACAAAAACAAGAAAAAAGGTGATCTCTATTCTCAAAAAGTTTATATTTTAATAGAGGAAGACCAAAGAAAAAAAGAGAAGAAGGATAAGAAGAAGGACAAGTACTGGGCTTGAAGTAAGAGAGACTTGGGACCCAATCTCATGTCAGGTGTTTCCTACCTGTGTGTCCTTAGGCAAGTCACTAAACTTCTCTGTGCCTCAATCTCTTAATCTGTAGTGGTTTCTACTAAATGGTCTCTAAGATCTTTTCCAGTTCTAAATCTAACATCCTAAGACTTGGTCAAAGGAAGAGCTTTGCTCTAAATTTCAGCTTAGCTTCTGATTAGCTGTGGGACCTTGGACAAGCCACAACCTGAGCCTCCAGTCCCCTTATTAAGCAAAGAAGTTAGGCTACGTGACCTCAAACTTTTCTTCTAGCTCTCCATTTATGATCCTATGGTGCATTTTTACAAATGTGACTGTTAGGCTGCCTGCTGGAAGCAGTACTGCCAACATCTAAGGTCTAAGATTCTGACCTGCCATACTGCTGAAGTCAAGATTAGTTGTAGAAATGTCCTAAGCCAGTTTCACCCTCAGTTTTTCTTGTTCTTTCTGTTTCAGAATTCACATATCCATCCTACATAGGTCTCCTGGGAGAGGTGAAGATCATTACAGAAACTGTCTTACTCACCCTAGGGTTTGTGAGGCCGAACAGGGCTTGAATTCTGGCTTCCCCATGGATATTTTTCCCCGTACCTTCTTTTTATAGTCCTGTGGCCAAGTCAGAATTCATGGGAAGGCTTTCAGGAATGGCATCCCTGCTCAAAGCTAAATCTACGGACAATGTTTCTTCTATTTTATTTAATTGTGAGTGTGAGCTCAAGGGACTCACAGGGTAAAGCAATGAAGGCTACCACCATAAAGAAGATTTAGTTAATGTTTGGGAAAGAATTCAGGTCTAATCAAAGTGGATCCAACTTCCATGAAATCAATCTCTTGCTAAGGCTGGGGCAGCAAACATTTTATTTATGTTTCTTTTTTTTCCTAGAGTGGGGTGGCACAAGAGAGAATATGTGCATCATTCTTAGCAATAACCTAAAGAAAAGTTCCCCAATAAGGCAGCAGCATAGTGTAGGGAATGCTGACCTTGGGTTCAAGCCTACCCTCAATATTTACTACCTGGGTGATATTTAACTGCCATGGGACTCAGTTTCCCCAGTTTTAAAATGAGGATGATATCTAAGGTCCTTTGACAGCTCTAAATCCTTGATCCTATGATTCCAATTTCTCAGATCTCAGGAGAATATAGTGACTTAGGAAGGGAAGGGGGGGTGTGGTAAGGAAGAAAGGAAACATTTCTGCCATCATACCCTAACATCATGGAGCTAAAAAGCGACTTTAGAAAGACTCTCTAGTCTAATCCCCTCATTTTTCAAAGGAGAAAACAGCCCCCAAGAAATTAAATGATTTGTCTAAAGTTACAGAGGCAGCAAACGATGAATTGAGACTCAAATGCCGGAAACCTAACCCCAAATCTAATGCTCACTGCACCATACTGGTGGCAGGAAGAAAAAAGAAAACTCTATGAAGTAGGAAGTTGCTTTGAGAAGCCACCTAAGACTCACACACCTAAGCTAGCCCAAGGATGCTTGAATGAGTAACATTCTTTCTGGAGCCAATTCTCCATTTCCACTTAAACTCCTCAGTGGAGGTCCCCAAAGGGTTGGTCACCACTCCTCAGAGAAAAAGGGATATTCCAAAGAAGATGGTTTTTCTTCCTGTTGCTATCACTCTTGAACCTTTGATGGGATGCTATTGATAATCAGTCAGGAATCTCAAATAGCTTATAGAAAGGGTGTTTGCTAAATATACACACTAAAAACATTTGGTACAATCCTTCCAAAGCAGGTCCACACTCCTCCCTTGTGCACACAAAGATCCCTGGGCAGAGTAGGCTCAGACTTGCAGTGCTAAGGTAATGAGGTATGCAAGTAAATAATACATGAGGAAAGGGGGTAATTCCCAGCTCCAGCTTATTGGGAGCCCTTTCTTTCCTGCCTAGAGTCTGCAGTAAGTTTGCCTCAGGTATAGCTTTCTGAAGGGCTCTAAGGACTGGTGCCTTTATAGAGTCTGGAACCATGATTTCTTTCTGCCCAGTGGGCCTAGTTGCCTTTCCTTGGTATAATCTTTGAAACTATTAGAACCATTAGGTTCTGGTTGGGCTAGCTATATAACCTTGTGCAATTTAAATAACATTCTAAGCCTTTGATTCCTCAATTAAATTGTCCTGAAATTGCAGGACAGAAATTCTGTGATTCATTTACACTTTAGTGTGAATAAATTTCCTATTTTTCCTAGTGAGCACATGTTCATAGGGAGAGAGGAGAGGAAGGAGAAGGTTTTGCTTAAGCAAATGATGGAGATCCAGCTAGCTATGGCAGGCTGAAGTCAAACCTTATCCACCTCATGATTTTATTGGCACCTAAGGTTTGCACCATGAGGCCAAAATATTGAAATGTGCTGTGCAAGAGCTCAGAAATATTTGGCAAGTCCCAGTGATTCCTGAATAGGACAAGATCATCAGTGTTCCTCAAAAACATTTTGAAAGACCCCACATAAATTTCAAGGACATAAGAGTTTCTCTGGGTTCTCAAAAGCCATGCTGGAAGCAAATGAGTTCTTTCAATTCCTCCCAAGCTGGACTGGTGGCACAAGACCCTACTTCTACCTAGCAAAGGCTGGCCCTCTTAGGTTTGAAGAGGCTCATCCAACAGCTTGGCTGAAGGAACATCTCGCTTTGCCTACTTCTGGAAGGCTGGAAGCTAAGGGGTGTTGACTTTTCATGACTAGAAAGAACATTTAAATCTATTACATCATAGATCATGGAGTGGTCCAGAATAAGCCGTAATGACCCTATAAGCCCACATTTGTCCTCACACAGGATGGTTGACATTTCTATGGTGCATGGCAAAGATTCTCATATATCTATCTCATTTGCTACTCTGAACAACCCTGTGAGGCAAGTGCCATGATTATCCCCATTTCATAGGTGAGGAAACCATGACAGAGAGATTCAAGGTCCTGTGCAAAGCCACAAAACAGGTAAGTGTCAGAGACAGAGGTTCCCAGAATTATTTGTACTACTGCCCCCTTTTGAAAAAAAATTACTCAGTGTCCCCCTTGGAAATCTACTTTTTAAGCCTTTAATGATTTTTTGAAATTTGCATCATTTCAAAAAATATAATTTTTTAAAAAGACTCAACACATCTTAAATTTAATAATTTATTGCAAATTTGTGAGTTTTTTCCTGCATTGAAAATTTGATGATGCAATATTGCATCATGTAACCATATAGTATCATATTGTAAACAAATCTTTACACGCACACATTCCTGCCAATGCCTGCTGGACTTCCTGACAATATGTGACAGTCTCGCATGTCAGCACTTGCTTGTTAAGACCTGTCAGTGGATTTGGCCACTGATCAGTTATAACTTGCATTCTGTGGGTTTATTTAGAAAATAATATAATCACTGCGACTTTAACTCTGGACAAAATGGATGAAATGTAAGAACGGTTTTAAAAACTTTCTTCTCTTCTTTCCTTATGCTTCCACTGCCCTCTTACTTTTATTCAGTGCCTCCTATTGCACATGAGGCTACTACCACCCCCCAGCATTGTTCCAGTACCCCTGGGGTGGTGGTATCACCCACTTTGGGAATTTATAATCTGAGGCCAAATTGTCATTCAGCTCTTGCAGAGTCCAATGTAGCAGTCTATTCATCACTCTGGCATCACTTCCTTCTGATGGCAGTGTACAGGCTGAGGAGTTGCCAGGGCAAATGCTACTTTGGAAAAGTCAACATCTAAGCCAACTCAGTCACATAGCTGCCTCAGTCTCCTTAAAGGGAAGAAAAGTGTCGCAGTCATGTTATTGAGCAGTAGACTGAAGAGTCAAGAAAACCTGGGTTTAATATACCTCAACACTGAGCTAGCAGACCCTGAACAAATCCCTCCAACTCCTGGAGCCTTGGCTTCCACACCTGTAAAATGGGCATCCCAACACCCATGCCGTTTAGCTCTGCAATCATGAATGAAGGACATTTGGTGAACCTCAAAGTTCTATCAATGCGGTTTATTGTTATCATTAACAAGTCTCTACAAAGTAACCAAGGACATTCCATTCTCTGGCAGCTCATTCCAGAAGTGCTGCTCCAACAAGGGGACTCAATGGAGAAGACCTTGATGTTGGGAAAGATTGAAGGCAAAAGGAAAAGGTGATATCAGAGAATGAGACTGATGGACAGTGTCATGGAAGCAACAAACATGAGCTGGGACAGACACTGGTGCAGGATAGAAGGGCCTGGAGTACTATGGTTCGTGGAGTCACAAAGAGTTGGAAGTGACTGAACAAAAAAAAAAACACCATACCTTCACTAGGAATGTATGATCTATGTTCCTGTACTTGGAAAAATAGAATTCTGACTCTAAAAGTTCCAGGAACAACCTGAGAGCCAGGCTGTCTTCTGGGCAATAACCAGAGGGTATAAAGGCATTCCTTCCAATGTGTCACAGAGTTTTAGACTTTGGAGGAAGGGAAACCAATGAAAACTGATGCTGTAAATCCCCTTCTAAACAGCACCTGCCAGGACGAAGGCATTTTTACATTTGCAAGGGGCCAGCGAGCTGTGATTTTCAGCCTACATGTAGAGAAATGCCCGCTTGTAGGTGTGCCCAAACGACGGACCGAGGTTCTTAAAAATGCTTTGTACCCTTTTCATATAAACCGAGGCTTCTTACACAAACATTTTTCTCCTGTTGAGAATGGTTCCCAAAGCCTTTAATCCCAGGAGTGTAACAGGACACTTCTCAATTATGCACTGCAGGGATGAATAATTTCACAAGCTGACGGAAGGAGATAAATGAAGTAAATGTCCTTGTGAAACAAATGCTTATGAAAATGGGAGGGAAAGTGAACAGCAGCAGAAGGGGAGGTTGGTGACTGGCTCATAAATGAGAGAACATGAGAATTGCTTTGGGAAAGGGAGCTGGACCTCCAAAGCCAGCATGAGTGAATCTGGCTGCGTCCTCCTCATTACAATCCAGCCTCTGGGTGCCGCACAGCTGGCCCGGAATGGAAGCAGAGACAAAAGATGAGAATGACTTCTGTGTCAACTGTAGGTGATGTTTAAATTAGCTCTTAAGAAGGTTCCTGAGAGAAGATGGCAGCTGGAAAGCAGGGACTAGCGTAAGCTCCCCACTGAGTCCCTCCAAAAACCTATCAAAAATGGCTCTGAAGCAATTCTAGAACTGCAGAACCCACAAAATAGCAGAGGGAAGCAGGGCTCCAGCCCAGGACAGCGTGGATGGTCTCTGGGTGAGGGCTATCCCAAACGGAGCTGGGAGTGGACTGGAGTGGAACAGAGCAGAGCCCAGCGTGGGCGGCGTGGACCAACGAGACCAGGAACAGGGCGGAGCATGCCCTAGCGCCCTGAATCAGTGAGATGCAGCAGTTACCAGACTTTTCAACCCACAAACACAAAAGACAACAGAGAAGGTTAGTGGGAAAAGCTACTGGGGACAGGGTGAAAGGAGTTCGCTGTTCGGCCACCACCCCGGGGGGGGGGGGCAGCGGAGGTGGGGCAGCTACAGACCTACAGCTGCAGTTGCTTCTGGCCCCAGGCCCACCTGGTGGGAGGAATTAAGTGGCGGATCAGAGCAGGAGTGAAGAGCCTGCTGAAGATTGAAGCCCAGTCCAGGTTGGGGGTTCTTGGAGTAGGAGGAGTGCTGGTGTGGCAGAGCTGGCAGATCCCCCCCAAACATGGAACACAGAACTCTTTAGTCTACAAGCAGTCATACCCCACTGAAAAACTCAAGGGTCAACTTAGTTGGTTGGGAATATGGCCAGGCAGCGAAAACGCACCCAGATTCAGTTTCAGACTTTGCATTCTTTCTTTGCTGACAAAGAAGACCAAAACATACAGACAGAACAATTTGAGTATTGTGGAAACCCAATCAGAATAACCCAAGATCTGGCAGCTTCTACATTAAGAGATTGAAGGGCTTGGAATACAATATTCTGGAGGTCAATGGAGCTAGGATTAAAACCGAGAATCACCTACCCAGCAAAACTGAGTATCATACTCCAAAGCAAAATATGGATTTTTAATAAAATAGAGGACTTTCAAGCTTTCTCAGTGAAAAGACCAGAACTGAATAGAAAATTTGACTTTCAAACACAAGAATCAAGAGAAGCATGAAAAAGTAATCAAGAAAATGAACAAGAAAAAGAAATTACAAGGGACTTACTAAAGTTGAACTGTTTTGTTTACATTCCTATATGGAAAGATGATGTGTATGATTCATGAGACCTCAGTATTAGGGTAGCTGAAGGGAATATGCATATATGTTTATGAATATATATATAAGTGAATGTGTATGTATGTATATATCTATGTGTATATACATATATACATACATACATATATATACATATATACATATATATATATATATATATAGAGAGAGAGAGAGAGAGAGAGAGAGAGAGAGAGAGAGAGAGAGAGAGAGAGACCGGACACAGGGTGAGTTGAAGATGAAGGGAAGATATCTAAAAGAAATAAAATCAAATTAAGGGATGAGAGAGGAACATATTGAGAGAGGGAGATAGGAAGAGACAGAATGGGTGGATTATCTCGCATAAAGGTGGGAAGAGGAAGCAGTTCTTTGGGAGGAGGGGAGAGGGAAGGTGAGGGGGGAATGAGTGAATCTTGCTCTCATCAGATTGGGCCTGAGGAGAGAATACCATACATACCCAATTGGGTGTCTTACCCCACAGGAAAGAAGAGGGAAGAAGATAAAAAAGGGGGTGGGGGATGATGGAGGGGAGGGCAGATGGGGGTGGAGGTAATCAAAAACAACACTTTGGAAAGGGGACAGGGTCAAGGGAGAAAATTCAATAAAGGGGGATGGGTTGGGAAAGAGCAAAATATAGTTAGTCTTTCACAACATGAGTATTGTGGAAGGGTTATATATAATGATATACATGTGGCCTATGTTGAATTGCTTGACTTCTTGGGGAGGGTGGGTGGGAAGGGAGGAGGGGGGAGAATTTGGAACTCAAAGTTTTTAAAAACAGACATTCAAAAACAATTGAAGAGGGACAGGGTTAAGGGAGAAAATTGAATAAAGGGGAATAGGATAGGAAGTAGCAAAATATAGTCAGTCTTTCACAGCATGAGTATTGTGGAAGGGTTTTGCATAACGATACACATGTGGCCTATGGTGAATTGCTTGCCTTCTTAGGGAGGGTAGGTGGGGAGGGAAGAGGGAAGAGAATTTGGAACATGAAGTTTTAAAAGCAGATGTTCAAAAAAAGTTTTTACATGCAACTAGGAAATGAGATATACAGTCAATGGGGCATAGAAACCGATCTTGCCCTACAAGAAAGTAAGGGAAATGGGGAAGGGACAGGGAGTGGGGTAACAGAAGAGAGGGCTGACTGGGGAATGGGGCAATCAGAATATATGCCATCTTGGAGTGGGGGGAGAGGGTAGAAATGGGGAGAAAATTTGTAATTCAAAATCTTGTGGAAATCAATGCTGAAAACTAAAAATATTAAATAAATAAATAATAATTAAAAAATAAAAATAACAAATAATAAAAAAAAATGAAGTCAGATAATGACAGAAATTACTGAACAACCAAAGACCAGGTGGGTCTGGGGGCCAAGGTCAGAGAAGGGACCCAAATGAGTTCCTTGTAGATTATCTAACTTAACAAAAAGTGGTTTACTAACCCACAGCCCAAGAAGGACAGTCAGATCTGGGAAAGGAAATTCATTTAGGACACAGTTGCTTCAGTTAGAAGAAGCTTCTCTTCACAGCCATAGTCAGGATACTTGTCATAAGGAAGAGTTGCAAGCTGTCGGATCATGGCTAAGGAATAGTGGAGGGGGGATTTTTACTCCGTTCCGATCAACAAGCATTTATTAAGCACTTACTATATGCTGGCCACTGGGCTAAATGCTGGGTACAACGCAGTGACCTGGAAGCTATGACAACAGCCCCACCTTAGGCTCATTAGCCACTTAAATCTCAAAAACATTTTGAGGAATATGTTTTAAGGGAAAACTAGCATAACCCACCCAGAGTAGGGTCTTCTGCCATTCCTCTGACCTCCGTACAAATGGCAGTCGTCATTTCGCTTCTTCACAACAATCACTTACTGAGGACCTACTTTTCTGAGAGCAGGAGTGTTGGTAAAGAACTGACAACAAAGGGGTGCCCATCATTTGGGAGATGACTGAATGAATGATGGCTGTGAACGTAATGGAATATGACTGTGCTGTAAGAAATGATGAAGGGGTTGGCTTCGGTGAAACCCGGGAGGACTGGCACAAAGTTTGGGAAGTGAAGTGAGCAGAGCAAGAAGAACATAACAACAACATGGTGGGGTGCAGGGAAGGATTAGCTTTGAAGGACTTAAGAACTCTGATCAACACAATTAGCATCCATAATTCTAGGGGATCAATGATGGAGGACAAGAAGACTATCCACCTTCTGACAGAGAGGTTCAGGTCTGAGGGTGCAGATTAAGATATTTTTGTACATGACCTATATGAGAACTATTTTTGCTTGAATATGTTTATTTCTTACTCTCTTCAAATAATAATAAACAAAAATATAATCTGTTCAACATTGAGTAAATAGGGTGTAAGTGTTTATAAAATTTGTTTTTGTTGTTGAGTCATGTCTGAATCTTTCTGACCCTATTTGGGGTTTTCTTGGCAAAGATACTAGACTGGTTCACTATTTCCTTCTCCAGCTCATTTTATAAATGAGGAAACTGCAGAAAACAGGGTTAAGTGACTCACCCAGGGTCACACACTTAGTAAGTGTCAGAGGCCAGATTTGAAGTCAGGAAGATGAGTCTTCCTGACTCCGGGCCTGGGACCTCTATCCACTGCACCATGTGGCTGCCCCTACGGAATTTAGTCAAATCACAGGAGCCTAGGGATTTCACAAAGGACATGATTCTTGGACTAGTCCCGGAAAGATGGGGAAGTTTGTCAGAGGTGAAAGGTAGGCGAGATTGGGATGACTATAGGCATGGAATAAAAAGAGTGTGTGTATTAGGTGAATCTGTATAAGTGGGAAATATTAATAGCTAGGCGGCATCTAGGTGGTGCTGCACTGAATAGAGTGCTGGGCCCGGAATGAGGAAGACTTGAGTTCAAATCTGACCTTGAACACTTGCTAATTGTGTGACCCTGGGTGAGTCACTTAACCTTGTTTTCTACAGTTTCCTCATCTTCAAAATAAGCTAGAGAAGGAAATGGCAAACCACTGCAATATGTTTGCTAATAAAACCCCAAATGGGGTCATGAAGAGTTGGACACAACTGAAACAACCTGAACAAGAATAATAGCCAGCATTTGTATAGGACTTTAAGGTTTGGAAAGAACTTTATAAATATCATCCCATGTGATCCTCACTGCAATCCTGGAAGGGTAGAAGATATCATTCCCTTTCTACAGATAAGGGAACTGAGGCAGACAGAAATTATGTGATTTGCCCAGGGTCACACAGCTAGTAAGTGTTTGAGGTCAGATTTGAATTCAGGTCGCCCTGACTGTAGGCCCAATTCTCTATCACTGCACCATCTGGCTGCTTCCAGTAGAGTAGTGAGAGGGAAGATTAGGAAGGCAAAGTGTGGGTTTCATTAAGGGGGACTTGAAATTCCAGGGTAAGGAGGTAAGACTGTGGTTTCCACCCTGAACAGACCATCATGCTGCCTGAGGTGCCCACCACTAGAATAATAACTGAGAAAAAAGTATCTTTAGAAAGTTCTAATTAAAATGCACATGTTGGGACTATGGGGTGGGGGAGCCATTCGCCTCCTGGTCACACTCAAGCACTCAAATAATCAAAGAGTGCCAATACATGTGCCTAGCACTATTCACACCTTAACATGCTAGTGTTAGTGTGGATTACTTCCTCAGATAAGTTATCTGTCATATTAGCAATCAGTGAGCAAACAGGGTATTTGTGATGGAGGAATGAAAGGAAGAGCTTTCAAATGTCCAGACCTTAGAAAGCTGCCTGGGAGGAAGGTCTGCCACTTCACTGGGACATTCATGTTAACTGAGGGTCAGTGAAGGTGCCAGGCTTGAGACGTGACAAGGTGGGAGGGTTGGGGGCAAAAAACCTCAGATGTTTCCCATTTATTTAGGGCTTGATGTAGATACATTCCTACTATTAACTAAATGCACGTCAGCTCATTCTCTCTTCTTTAGGTACCAAATAGGAGATGGAAAAGGACATTCTTTAGCCTGTAACTCCAGTCAAAAAGACAAAGGACTTGGGGACTTTCTGAGAATAGGAGTTTTAAAATACTGATTTTTTTTTAAATATCAACTTCGTTTCTGGATATATTCCATCCCTAAAAACAAATATTTTTTTTGAAAAAGAAATTTCAGTAAACCCAATTAATTGTTCAGCTGAGCATAGCAATATATTCCATGTTCCATACCCATAGTCCTCTTGCTCTGCAAGGTAGTGATGGAGGTGTCTCATCTCTTCCTTAGAGTCAAGTTGACTATTATAACTTCACAAAGTTTAGTTTCTTTGTTGTCCTTTTCATCCACATTTTCATAGCCATTATGTATAATCTTTCCCTTTATGCTATCTTCATTTGGTATTAGTTCTTGTAATTCTTCTGGTACTTCTTTGAATTCTTCATATTTATTGTTTCTTACAGCACAATAACATTCCATCCCATTCATGTGCCACTGTTTTTTTTTTGGCTATTCCCCAATCAATGGGCATTTACTTTGTTTCCATTTTTTTGCTATTACAAAAGGCTTTTCTATAGATACTTTAATTCATATTGGATCATCTTACACTTCCTATTACAGTCCCTGAACTCTTAGGGCTATAGACTTAGCAGTGCTCTTTCTGGCTCAGCAGGCATGGATGTGTTAATCTCTTTTTAAAATCATAAGTCTCGATTACTTTCCAGATGAGTGGACCAATCCATAAATCTACTAAAAGAATGTTTGTGTGCCCTACTCAAGACATCCCCTCCAGTATTGACATTTTCCATCTTTTGTCATCTTTGACAATGTTCTGGGGAAGGAGATAAACTTCAGGGTTGTGTCAATTTGCATTTCTCTTGCTAGTGAATTGGAACAATCCTTCATAAGGTCATTAACAGTTTGCAGTCTTTGTTTTGAGAAGCGCTTGTTGATATTTTTAACTTACAGAGAGAATGTTTCTTGCTCTATTTTTCTTTACCGAATATAGTGAATATCAGAGCCTTATCATGGATATTTGATGCAAAATAAAACATTCACCCAATTAATGCCTTCCCTAATTATCCTTGGTTGCGCTGATTTTGTTCACCAAATAAAACTTTAATTTCACGTAATAAAAATTTCATATTTCATCTTTTGTAATTGCTGCTATTTTTGATTTGATTAATAATTTTCCCTGTAGCCAAACTTCTAAAAAAGGCAGATGATCTTTGTTCTCAACTTTCAAAAAATATTATGATTTGATCGTTTACATTCAAAACCTCTTTTGAGGCCGCTGTGGTATATGACGTGGGTAGCTGGAATAAAGTTAATTTCTGCCAACCTGTCTTCTGGTTTTCCAGTTCTTGTCTTCCGTAAGTAGTTTGTATTCTTTGGGTTACAGGACAACTACTGAGTTCTGTGGTTTCTGAGTCTTCCTCATCTAGCCCCTCATCTGGACCTACCTTGTGACTTTTCAACTAGTACTAAATGATTTGGGTGTTTGTTGCTTTAGAGCATAATTTAAGTGTGTCAGTTGTTGTTTAGCTGTTTCAGTCACACCTGACTCTCTGCGACGCCATTTGGGGTTTTCTTGGGAAAGATACTAGAGTGGTTTGACATTTCCTCTTCCAGTTCATTTAACAGATGAGGAAATTGAGGCACATAGGGCTAAGTGACTTACCTAGGATCACACAGTTAGTAGGTGTTTGAGACTAGATTTGAACTCAGGTCTTTCTGATTCCAGTCCCTGTGCTCTACCCACTGAGCCACTTAGCTGTCCCAGGGCTACAGTCCTTTTATTCATTTTTTCCCTTGATCACTATTTCGCTCCAAAAGGATTGTTTTTAACTCTATCAACTCTCCTTTTAGTAACATGGTTGCTACTGAAATAAATGATATTAATTATTTAAAAGAACAAATGAAATTTATTCCTGGATGGTTATATACAAGCTGTCCTTGTCTGTCACCTCACTTCAGCCTCAGGAAGTCTCCAGCATTCCACAAAACCCACTCTTGTTTCACAACCTACACAGTCCTGAACGCTATGGTTATTAGCACTCTCTCCCTCTTGGAATCAATTCTGTATACACTCATGTGCATCTTTTCACTAAAATGTTAGATCTGTGAGGACAAGGACTCTGCCATATTGTGTGTATCCTCAGGGCTGATGCACAGGGCCTCATGTTCAGCAGGTATACTTAATGTATGTTGACTACAGCAGTCAGGTCAAGGAAAGATAGACTGAAATCCCATGTGGGATTGAGAAAAAATTATTTATAATGACTCGCACGAAATCCATAAATACCCCTATGAATTTTCCCTCTGCTTTGGTGAAAAAAAAAAATTAGCAATGAAAGTAAAGAGCTTATGCCACTCACTTCCAATGACTTTGGAGCTTTAATAAATTACAATGCTTTGTCTTAACTTGTATATACGAGTGTAAGATACTGTTTTCTCTCCTTTGGGACATATATGTATATCTCCCTTGTGTAAAAATACATTAAAACAGTGGCATTGTGGGAAGGAAGCTTGGTAAGTGGGAGGATGCCTTAGGCAAATGGATGTAAATGTCTACATCTCTATCTACCTATCTATCTACCTGTCTATCTCTCTATCTATCTGTCTATCCTCTATCTATATCTGAAAGAAAAGAAAGCTTTATCTGACCTTCTTACTTTCATATATACATAAGTATACTAACATATGCACACACATATATTTTCATAATTTAAATTTAAGATGTCCACCAAATCTTGACCCACATATTAAAATACAATATGATAATAATAGATAGCATTTATGCAATACTTTAAGATTTGCTAAGTATTTTACAAATTTTATCTCATTTTGTCCTCACAACAGCCCTGGAAGGAAGGTGCTATTATTATCCTGATTTTTATAAAGAGGAAACTTGGGCAGATAAAGGTAGAATGACTTACCCACACTCACAGAGCTGGTAGGTTTCTGAGGCCACATATGAAATCAGGTCTTTCCGACTCCAGGTCCAGTGCTTTAGCCATCCAACATGCCACCTGCTGCTTCTAGTCATTCCTGCAAGGTAATAAAAGGAATACAAGGTAATGGCACGAATTTGTTTAAATGAGAATTTAAATATCTTTGTAAGTAAATGAGAAAATGACATTCAACCAAAAACGGAGATCTGACCCCTTGGTGGGGGGGGGGAGGGAGGGAGGGAGAGGGGGAGAGAGGGGGGCGGGGAGGGAGACTGAAAGGAGAGATCTTTTTGATCAGTATAGAGCTTCATTTTATAACCTGTTAGGCTCATTGTATAACTGACTGGCCCTTATACTAATTTGATGTGAAGATGATAATTTATAGCTATAAGACAAGTCATTAATACATTGGTTACTGAGACTACTCCTCTTTTGGATGTTTACTATATATTTGTTCTTTTTTCGTCAATTAGTGATTTAGTGTGCATGTCAACTCTTGGCATTTAGAATTCTTTAATTGGCTCATTTTCTTCAAACCTCAGAGAAAAAGAATAGTTTGCATAATTTTCTCATGTACAAACATTCCACGGTGTCTTCACTGACATACACGTAGGTGTACTTTCCCATGGATTAATTACGCACCCTCATGGAGAAATGCCCAATGGGAATTCTAGCCTGATGATGTTTGGCCAGAACAGAACCTTCTGGTGTGTCAGGAGCTATGGACTGAGGAAGTATTGTGTCTCAAAAAGACAATGATGTTCTTGGGCAAAGGCTCTTATACAGAATTATTCCACACTCAAAAGGCTGACCTGAGAACATGCACCAAGGTTTGCACATGGTTCCAGAAAGCTGCACTGGGAGATACGAAAACAATTTCACTTTCATTTTTTAAGGGAGGAGACAGAAGGCCCTGCTGCTGTCTGTATTGGGGGCTAAGCCATGAGAACATCACGGTAGCTGACCAAGACAATGTGGTTATTTGATTCTACTAAGATTATAGTAAAGCTTTCAGCATTCTGTCCCCATTCCCAAGTACAGTGCATTCCTATTCCAAAACATATCCCTCTTCTTTAAAACTCTACTAATCATTTCCTTTTCTTGGCTTTGATTTTGTGAGCTGTATATAATGATCATCCATATTTGTTTCTGGTCTGTGTACTTCATTGCTGTGAAGAGGAAGCCACTGGAAAGAGATTTGTGGAAGCCAAATATAGAGATAAAAGTGAACAGAGAAGAGGTTTAGAAACTTTGACTAACTCATCTTAACTGGGGGCTTGGGAGCTGTAGGAAGCACTCATTACTTTTAAAAGTTTAACTCCTCAAGGAAGGTAATAAATCAAGTGAATCTAAGCCTTGGGATTTCCCCTTGGGTACAAATCAAATTTTAAAATAATGTTGTTTGGGAAAAGGGAGTTGGGAAGCAGAAGATGCCTGAGGTAAGCTTACTCTAGAGTTGTTTGCTCCTAGCAGTCACTGTTCCTATATGGCCCTGAGTGAAAGATCAGATGAAGTCAATGACCAAGGGAAATCCTTGCCAAAATGGCTGTCATAAAGGAGGTGTTAGGAGAGAGTGGCTCTGCCATCCCAAAGGAGGAGGCCAACTAAGAAAAAGTAACTAATTTTTCTGTAACCTAAACCTCTCTAACCCCAGACACCCTGTTAAAGTTAAGATGATGCTTGAGAGATCAGAATCTGACCATATGGCCATTTTGAAGGCAATTTGGATGCCTTTTGAGTTTTGTGGGTACCAGACCAACAACAAATTATTTCACTTGTAGCTAAACTTGGAAGCCATCTGGAGATTTCATCAGCAATGGAATGAATTTGACCCATTGTTGAAAGGTGGCCATGTAGCACACATTTTAACTATTGTGGACTACCTTTTCTTACTATATGCCCAAATTCCGTTTCTCCCAAAGTGTTTCTTGGAGAAGCAGCAGCAGCGTTGCTGGAGGTTTCAAGGGGGTGTTGTCTGACTAAGGCAGAAGACCTTCAAGCCGGATCTACCTCACCATTAAAAATGAAGATCTGAAAGCTAGAATCACAGAGAGGTGGGGTGGTGACCATTGCCTGGAAGATAGCTGAGAAAACTTGTTGTCTAAGAATGTAAATGAATGTATTGCATGGAATAGAATGACGATTGAAAGGAACTCAGAGAACCATGGAAAAACTAATCTATTGATACAAAGTAAAGTACACAGAACCTAGAGAGCAATATGTACAATGGACTCCATCATGTAGTTAAGAAAAAAAAAAAACTATAGAAGATTTAGAATCCTGATTGACTAGAGTACCTGTCTTGGCCTAAGGGAACGGATAATGAATCAGACACACTTCTTTAAGTGGAGGTGATACACAATGGCGGTGGGATTTTACATTCACTGTCAGAAGACAACTCAGTCAATTTTGCTTGACTTGTTTTCTTCATTACAAGAAAGGGAGAACTGAGAAGGTCAATGGAGAAGATCAATTAATGACTATCAAGTAAAAAAAGGCCCCAGTAATTATTGTTAAAGGGAAATATTGTTAAAGGGAAAGGAACTCCAGAATCTTTAGCCTGATATCCCATTTTATAGGTCCTTAAAAACAGACTCACTAAGCAAACAAAAGACACCCACAAAATGATGGAACAGATTTGCTTCTACGTGTGGCAGTGGAAGAGTTAATTTTGTCCTTCTGTAGAGAAAACAATTCCCTGGGAGGCAGCTGAAGGGGAGATATAGAAGCAGGAGCTCTTCTCTAGGGAATTCTAAAAGTAGCCTGCTTTGGGGAAATTTGCACCTTACCTAGCCTTTCTTTGAGATCATCTCTCTGTGGAAAAGGGGGCAGGAGTCCTCTCTCTAAAGCTTTGATTTTGGAATATCAGGACAGTCAGTCAGATGCTGCTTGCCCAAGGTCGGCTTCCCAGGCTGCTTAACATTCTGAGCGATGGAAGCCAGTGGTAGCAGGGAAGAAGGAAGTTTAATGCTGTCAAGACAACGCAAAGTCACCAGTTCAGACCATGGAGTGCTTTACGCTAAGTAAATATAGCCTAGGAAAGCATGTACTTTTTAAAAATCTTTTTTCAATTTGAAATCTATTTTAAAAGCAATAAAGAAATAGGTGAAGAATTCTTTTAGAACGCAACAACAATCTTAACTTCAGATTTTTGTATGCTGTATTTCCTAACCACATCAGAATATGTTTCTGGATCAAACTGTGGCTCGCCAGTGGTCTTTTATAAATATATCAGGACGTGGGCAACTCATCACATGCCTATAATCCCAGCTACTGGCAAAGCAGAGGAAGATCCATGGTGAGTCCTGGGAACAAAGGGGCACGAGTTTGCCAAAAGAGAAACAACCTGGCCCAGGTTAGAAACCAAGCAGGTCAAAGTGTCTGTGCTAATTGGTTGTGTGATCTGGCCTAAGGAAGGTGGTGGGATTTCCAAAATAATAAATAAATAAATAAAAATAAAAATAATATATGTGGTTATAACAACTATGCAGCTTGTCACTACTGTGGCTGTGTAAGACCAGCAACACCAGCACACAGAAGAGCTGCCAGCACAGGTTCTTTGATCTGCTTTTCTAAGGAGAGAAACTTTAAGGGGTTAACAATCTCACTTTAATCAAACATACATATATCATTCACTTAGTTTGGGGGTGGGAAGAAAGCACCCTGAACTTCGGAGAGAATACAAAGAACCATCAGAAATTACAGAGACAATATAAAGAGATCAACATTTCTGTCTAACAAAATCACAGTTTACAAAGTTACCAGAGAAGCACCAAAATCTGGGTTTTCCAAAGCCAGGGGGCTCCAGTGGCTACCCAGAGTCTTATGTGGTCAAATCACATAACACTCTTTCAATGAATGAGAGCTCCAAACAAAATGCTAACCTCTAAGTTTATATACCCTTCTTAGCCCTTGAAGGCATCACATCTAATCAGCAAAAAGGGTGTGGGCCTGGGTCTTAGCATCTAGCAAGCCTTAATCAAAGGCACTTGATTACTTTAGCATTCTCAAAGAAAAAACATTAAAAAAAAGTCCCACCTCAATTACCATTACAGTGGTCAATGGAGAAACTTTCAGTGGTGATACAAACCATCTGCCCCCTTGTCTTAAATTCAGGACATTCCTAAAATAGACCCAACAGATTGAAAATCATATATATTTGACTTTCATGAGGAATTTTTAAAAAACGGTGAATCATCCATTACAATTATATATCCCAGGAGGCTGAGGAAAGGACTGGTATTTTGTTGAGTGGAGACAAGATTTCAATCAGATAAAAGGCTTTAAATTTGTGGAATTGGGGATTGCTTCTGCTTAAGAAACAAATCCCTGTTTACATTTTTAAAAAGCACATCCCACTCTGACAGTAGATTTCCCTGAGTGTGCAAGTACATGCTTTTTACAAGACATTTCCTTGTTGCTAGGATGGCCAAAATGGTCATGAATTAAATATGTTGTTGATGGGATACAGATCACCTTCGAATACAAATCATATGATGCTACTTCCAGTTGCTGGATTTTTTTAATGGTGGGCATGAGAATTTTTCTTGGCTCAAATCCAATCCTCCTTTAAAATTATAGAATGCAGTACTTCAGTCTGATGATCTTCTAAGATAATAGATTTAGAGAAAATAAGACAAGAGGCTTTTGGGAACACAGGAAGGTAACAGGGAAACCTAGTGACCTGGTGCAGCATCTTTATACCAAGTTTCATCATGCATTCCTGGGGGAGGCCCACCTGCCACTGCTCTTCACAGTCAGCACCACATTCTGATGTCTATAATTGTTGGGAGTCATTGCAAAGGGAGGTATCGATACAGCTAGGAACCTTTCTCCTGGGAATTTACAAAAACTGCCTTCTCCAAAGATCCTGGTATCTCGCCTAGGCTGCTCTTTGAACCTCAGCCCCCGCCGCAAGGCCACCTCCCCTGCTCTCTTTAAAACTATTATGGTGGAAATTTCAGGGTAGGTCTAAAGCAATGGTTCTTACCTGGCATCTATGAACTTTAAAAAAAGGTAATTATTTCAAAATGCTTGATTTCCTTTACAATCCTATGTATTTAAAAACAATATTCTGAGAAAAGGCTCATAGGCTTCATGAAGCTGTCAAAGGGGTCCAGGACACAAAAAAGGTTAAAAGCCCCTATTCTAAGGAAAGTATAGTGCTGGGGGTGACTGGAAGAAGGAAGACTATTGGAGAGGCTGGGTCTTATGGAGCCACTTCTTGATCATACTAGGAAGGTGGTTGACCATCTGACCGTCGTGAATGACTAACATATGGATGCCAATATCCTTAATTTATAGCAACACTAGAGTTCACCACAGTCGACTATTTAACAGGTGATTAGAGCTAAGTTATCAGAGGAGTTCAATTCAACTCAGCAAACATTTCTCAAACATCTGCCAATATGCAATGCTAGATGCTGAGGATACAAAAAGAAGGAGGAAGGGGAAAAACATTTATTAAGTACCTACTATGTGCCGGCACCTTGCTAAGCATTTTACAAATATTATTTCATATGATCCTCACAACAACCCTGTGAGGCAGGTGCTATTATTATCCCCATTTCACAGCTAAGAGAGGCAAAGAAAGACTAGGTGACATTCCTAGGGTCACAGAGCTGGTAAGTGCCTGAAACTGGATTTGAACTCAGGTATTCCTGACTCCAGGACAAGTGATCTATCTTCAGAGCCATGTAGACCAAAAAGAGGTCTTTGCCCTCTAGAAGCTTACATTCTATTGAGAATAACTTCTCCTGAAGACTTGTCACCTTACTCTCTTGTTGCCAGAGTCATTAGTGAATAATGACTCAATTCTGTTCATCTGAAAACTTGACTAAAGCAAACTGTGTTGTTTCAATTAAACATAAGAGCAGAAAAAAAGTTTTAGGACATTCAATAAAGCACCAAATATAGGCATAAACCCTCAGAGCCTTGGCAACAGAGTTACCATTCCTCAAATAAGGCAATCATTTCCCCATGACTCCTATAGCACGATTTAGCCACAGGAAACATGTTGCAAAGAGTGGCTGAGCTGCACAATCCAGAGGATGACTTGGGGGGTTACTGCAATAGGGTGGGGACACCATCTGGATGAACCGTCAGAACGCCATCGCTATGAGGCAAGAACAGACGACCCAGAAGAGACATCACAGCCCCAACAGGTTGAATAATAGAGACACATATTCATCAGATTAACAGAAAAGGAGAAGGCCACCCTAGCATTCAACTAGCCTGAACCAGGCTTCCACGGGGACAGTCCAGTTCAAAACACAGGGCATGTTGATGGTGGTTTTCAGAAAAACACTCTATTTAAAGACATCAAGTATGCTCTGGCTCCTTCTTCATGGCTGTACCACTGGGTTTTTTCAGCCTGTCTGGAATTCTGATATTTTTGCTATGCCAACAAAATGACACACGACTGTGGTTTTGAAAAAAAACAAAAAATGCTTCTTCAGCCCTGAGCTGTTATCATGAACCCTTCCTTATGTCTCTGAACGTACATTAAACCTGGGAGTTTAGGCTAGAGGAGAGGGAATCAAATACAATTTTAATCCTAGTTGTGGTAAAGTGGTAGCTTTTTCATGATCATTCACCGGGCTCCTCACAGAATTCAGCTTCTCATGGGGAATGTCTGGCTAAGCTATCCTGTCCGGGTCTTCATTTTAGGCAGTGACTTCACATACGGACTTTTTTAAAGCTATGAGTAAGGCTTTCAGCGAAACGTAGAAGGAAAGCAAACCCTCCTTCTAGGTAGGAAAAAAGCTAAAAGCTGCCCGACTTTCAGCCTTTTTTGGAGTTCAGTCTGTCTGAGGTTTATGTATCTGATTCTCACTGTGCCATGGGGTTGTTGTTGTTGTTAATGTCCCCTAAGGCCTCAGGCCTTTTGAGGAGATCATTCTTCCTCTCAATAATGGTTTGGGAAGTAAAGTTTTAATTTGTCATCATACAGATGAGAGTTCATGGAGTGGAGCAGATAGGAAGCTGGCCCCAGAGCTTGGAAGTCCTGGCTGGCCTTTACCTCAGACACATACAGTTTGTGTGACCCTGGGTACATCCCATAACCTTTCACTGTCCCAAAGCAACAACATTCTCTAAGCCAGAAGCTCTTAAAAGGCTTTTGTTGTATGGATGCTTTTTTCATCTGGTGAAGTCTTTAGAATTCTCAGAATACTGTTTTTAAAAATATAAAGTCAACAAGCATTTATTAAATGCCTATCAAGTGTCAGACACTGAAGCTCTGAAGATACCAAGAAAAGCAAAATACGCCTCCAGCTCTCACAAGCTCCCAGTTAACAGGGGAGAGATAATACATAGGATTACCAGGGAAAATAAATATGTGGAAATACAGTTATCAAAATAATTTTAAAAAACCAGCCAACTCACAGAATCCCTGAAACCTGTAAGTCCATGTTAAAAAGCTCTACCCTAAGACAGTTAGGTGTAGAGAAGGCGCTAACTTCCACTGCTGAATGGAATTCCTCCCCAAGAGCTCCCAAGACCAATGGAATCATAAACCCAGTCCAAAAAATCCAAGCTCTTAATAAGTATAAAAATATGATAAAAATCATCTTCAGGAGCCATGCTGTTTTTAAAGCCAGCATGTTAAACCTTAGCAAGCTCATTTCTGACTAGGAAACATGAAATTAAGATGATTCCCAAAGAGATTGCAGGATCATAGGGCTTTGGAGAGCATCTAGTCTAGTTCCCAAATGTTCCAGGTGAGGAAGGCTCTCAAATTCTGTTTGGTGCAGGAGAGGACAGAAAAGCAGGAGATACTGTCAGAACCTCCCCCCAGGAACTCGCACACCCATAGGAGCAGGGGAAGGAGAGAAAGAGAGAACTGTTCTAAGACTGTAGATGACCAAGGAGGAGAAGTGTGTGCACTTGTGATCATCGATATGGTACAGAAATTCAGAAAGAATGAATAATAACTTAAAGTGCCCACTTTGTGTCACCCACTGTCCCAGATTCTGAGAAAAAAATTATGAAAGTGAAGCAGTACCTGCCTTAAGGGATCTTACAATCTAATGGTGGATACCACTGATGCCGCTCATTTGCAAGCTTAACTCGGGAAACAGAATGTACACAGTGAGTCCACTGGAAATGCCTGCTCTCCAGAATTGTCTTTGGTGAGTCCTGAAAACCTGGTTAACTGAGTCATGGTGGGAATCATACTAGGACTGGAGACGAGTAAAAGTAACATAAGCAACAAAAAGTTATTAATTTCATTATCAATCTTGATAAGAATAAAATTTTCCCCTTACAATAAAGATGCCCAGACAAACACAATCACACATCACACATGTGTGTGTAATGCATATGTATGTATGTTCAAGCATATGTATGTGTGTACATACATACATATACATATATATGTATATATATACACAGACACATATTCACAAGAGTGATTTCCAAAATGCCTCACTTTTGTCTTCATCTTGATTCATTGATTGTTATCTAGTGCTCTAGTGCTACAACTAGAGTGGGGCAATGGGGCTTTGCCCATGGTGACAAAGGTAGAAGTTGTTGGTAGCATTGGTAATCCATCAGCAGCACAGAAACACAGAACTTAGCACCAGGTTCACCAGCCAGTTAAAATAAGAGACAATTAGAAGAAAGTCTCCTTCGTCCTTTCCTGACCCATTCCTTGGCAACTTCACGACAGGATTCTGGGGTTCAGGTCTCCCCACCAAGGGGTGAATTCCCCGCATGCACCCATCCCCAAGCTGAGGATGCTCTATGCGCTGCTTGCTCCAGGCACCATTGGTGACATTTGTAAACATCCCTTTATAAAAATATTCTTACTCCCCCATCCATTATCTTTCACTTCATCTTCTCTACTGGCTCCTTCTCTTTTGTCTACAACATTTTCAATTCTTCTTATCCAACAAAAACAAACAAAAACCCCTCCGTGGACCCAGCTACTTTTGAAACCCATTTCTTCCTCTCCTCTCCTCATGACTGAACTTTCAGAAACAGCTTTGCTCTGATCACTTCCTCTTCCCTCACTCCTCAGCCTCTGATAATCTGGCTCCTGTCCTTGCCACTCTACTGAAACATCCTTATCCATGGCCACCAGTGACTTCTTCATTACCAAAGCGCCCATTATCATTATCACCATTATCTTCATTATCAGCGCCCAGGCCTTCCGAGCTCTCTGCAGCTTTTGACAGCATTTGGCTCCCTTTCCAGTCCCAACCAAGAACCCGCCTTCAACGAAAAGCCATTTCTGGTCTTAATTCTAGGATCTTCCCTCTATCGATCATCTCTAATTTGTCCTGTGTATACCTTGTTGCTACATCATTGTTTGCACGTTGTCTCCCTTGTGTTGGCTCCTTGAGAAAAGAGACTTTGACTTCTCTTTGGATTCCCAGTGCTTAGCACAGTCCCTGGCACATGGGAGCTGCTCAATAAATGCTTGTTGGCTTCACTTGGCTACTGCTGCTTCTTGATGCTCTGATCATCCCTGGCCTCCACGGTTCTGCTCTTCCAGGGTTACTCTGAGCTCTTCTAGATCTCTGGTTCATGTTCTGCCTCCCAGTGCTGAAATGTGGGTGTGTCTTGAGGTTCAGCCCTCAGTTCTCCACTATCTTTCTAAGCTCTTTTAAACTCATTGTCATAGCTTCAATTATGGCATTTCTGCAGAGGATTCTCCTATAGATACAGCTGAGCTTTAGTCCTCTGTTTCTAGCTATTTTCCATAGCGGAATGTGGATGATGGGAGCATAAATTTAGAGAGGTCTTTTTCAGAGCTATGTGAAGCTCTAAACTCGTTATCTCCTTCCCAAGTCCAGTCCATCCTCTTGAAAACTGGAGACATCTTTGACTTTCCGTCGTGTTCACCAACGCAGTCATGTTTCCAAATGCCGCCAACTCTTACTTCCTCAGTTGCTCTCAAACATATGCCTCTACCACCCTCGGACAGCGCCATATTGCACTTCTCCCATCCTACTGAGATGAATCTGTGAGGATTTCTGCCTCTTGGCCCTGACTTCTCCAAACAATTCAACATACTGCTACCAAAATACTTCCCCTAACACAGTTTGGATCATTCCATTCCATTGTCTCAGTAGCCCCCCGTTCAACTGAGGAACATTGCACAGGGCAATATTCATACTATCAGTCAATGAACAGTTATTTAACATGATAGAGTGAAATGAAAGAGAGCGGGTCAAAGTCAGATCATTTGGTTTAAAATCATGGTTCTGTCTCTTATTAGCAGCAAGTTGTTGGGCAAGTCATTTAAGCATTCTGTGCCTCGGTTCATTCATTTGTAAAATAAGGGTGTTTGCCCTTGATCTAGGATTCTGTAGTTTTCAGCCTTATTTTACAAAATTCCCCCTTATTCACTCTTTATTCTAGCCAAGTAGAACCATCAGCTGTTCTCTAATCTTACCCTGGCTTCTACCTTTTTGTGTATCCGTTCATCCATCCTTCCTTCTTTCCTTCTTTCCTCCCTCTCTCCCTTTCTGGTTTCCTTCCTCCCTCCATTTGTTTTCTTCCTTCCTTACTTCCTCCTGCCCTCTCATCCTTCCTTCTTTCCTCCCTCCCTTTATTCTTTCCTTGCTTCTTTCCTCCTACTTTTCCTTCCCTCCTTTTTCCTCCCTCCTTCCCTTCTTTTTCCTCTCTCCCTCCTTTTCTTTTCTTCCTTCCTTCCTCCTGCTCTCTCATCCTTCCTTCTTTTCTCCCTCCCTTTCTTCTTTCCTTCCTTCCTTCCTCCTGCCCTCCCTTCCTTCCTTCTTTCTTCCCTATCTCCTTTTCTGGTTTCCTTCCTCCCTCCATTTCTTTTCTTTCTTCCTTCCTCCTGCCTCTCATCCTTCCTTCTTTCCTCCCTCCCTTCCTTCTTTCCTCCCTCCCTCCCTTTCTTTTCTTCCTTCCTTCCTTCCTCTTGCCCTCTCCTCCTTCTTTCTTTCCTCTCTCCCTTTCTTCTTTCCTCCCACTCTTCCTTCCTTCCTTTTTTCCTCCCTCCCTCCCTTTCTTCTATCCTTACTTTCTTCCTTTTTTGTTTTTCCTCTCCTACTCTCTATTCTCATCACAGTTTCTCCCCCCCCTTCCTCTCTTCCTCTTTCTATCTCAGCCTCTCTCCATCTGTCTCTGCCTCCCTCATAAGCAATCAGTTACCAAGTCCTGTTGATCCTCTTTCTATAACTTATCTTGAATCTATCTCCCTCTTTTCTGATTTCACTGTGACGACCACCATATCCTGGAATCAGAAGGCCTGGTTTCCAGCCCCACCTAGGTCATCCACAAGTGGTATGAAAACAGAGAACTTCAACTATCAATGCTGGCTGTTTCATCCTGGTGAGCCTCAGTTTCTTCATTCGTAAGATGAGGCCAATCCTACTTCCACTGCAGATCTTGCAGGGTTGCAGTAAGGAATACTTGAGATAAGATGTGTAAAGGGTTTTTTAGGTGTGAAGGTGCTATATAAAGATAAGCATCATCATTATGACAACTGGCCTGAATGTCTTCAATCGCCTCTTAGCACGTTTTCAGACTTAAGCCAGGTTACCATTGCTTTCTTTCATTTTCCTGACCAAAGCATCCCCTAATTCACCTGATGGGAGTGGGATTTTTGCAATGTAAAATTTAGCTATATTTATTCCAATATGAGAATTATCTGTGTGGGGTGTGACTTCATTCCTAGAGGAAACTCCCTGCATACAAAATCCTTCCAAAAGTCCCTATCAGCAACTAGTCACTAATATATAGTCTCGGATGCTTGTCTGGCCCATTAAAAGGTGACTAGCCCCACAAAAGCAGTATGTGTCAGAGGAAGAATCCAAGTCCTTCTGATTCCAAGGCCATCTGTCCATTCACTATGAGCCACTTCCTCTCTATACAAGCTAGGCTAGCATTACCCTTTCTTTGTGGGGCTGTGGTTTTTTTTTGTATATGCAAACTCATTGCTTGTCACAATATCCTTGGGGATGATCCACAGACACATCACATTCTACAAAAGATGCGGCTTGACACCTGGGCTGCTCTTGGACCAGCTGGCAGCAATGGGAAGGGGGTGAGCAACAGGGCTAAGCAGATGCAAGAGGCCTCCCCCTTGGCCCATGCATGTGACATGGAGAATGCACTGTGAGCCTCACCCCCAGCAGGAGGAGACGTCCCCTTCTGGGCTGCAGCTGTGCAGGACTCGGCATTCTTACACGCTGTCCTTGAGTTCAGTGTGAGGATGGGCCAAGCACCTCTTCTAGCACATTCCTGGCTCAGAAACATGCTGCCAGGGAGAGGTGGTCACTGTATTTGGAGAAAGGGGACACGGGTCATGTCTCTCGGCCTCAGGCTTCTTCCTCATCGATCGAGGGAGGGGTTTGGACTGCTTGGCATTTGGGTCCTCTCCAGTTCTAAGTCCCAGAATCCACTACAAGCATTTGGTGCTTAATAAAGGCTTAGGGGTAGATTAATTGATCCTGTCATCAACCAACCAACCAATCAATCAATCAAGGCAGCTCAGAGGGCACTTAGTTCAACCTGTTCTAAACAGGAATCCCCTTTATAACATCCCAAACAAGCACTCCAGGGAAGGGGCATCTGGGTACTTCTTGGTTGGCTCTAATTGACATCTTGGGTTATGTTTTTTATTTTCCTTTCCTTGAACTTGAGTCTAATTCTGGAACTTTTACCACTTTCTTTCACTGGGACTGAGCAGAATGAGCCTAATCCCAGCTCATACGACGGCCTTCAAATATGTCAATCAATCAATCAATCAACATGCATTTATTGAGTGCTTGTCACCCTGTGCCTTTTCTTTGTCCAAGTCTCTACATCTCTGTATTCCCTCAGGATTCTTCATTGGGCACAATCTGGCCTGAAATATGCCTTCCTGGGCAGTTTGGTGGTTTGGTGGGGGATGGCTAGGTGGCACCACAGTGGATAGAGCGCCAGGCCCGGAGTCAGGAAGATTCATCATCCTGAGTTCAGATCTGGCCTCAGACACTTACTAGTGCACAAGTCACTGTCTGCCTCAGTTTCCTCATCTGTAAAATGAGCTGAAAAAGGAAATGGCAAACAACTTCAGTATCTCTACCAAGAAAACCACAAATGAGGTCACGAAGAGTCAGATCCAACTGAAACGACTGAACAATAAAAATCTCACCTCTGAAAGAAGTGAGCACAAGAGGCCAGCTGTGTGGCCTGACTTGAGCAGCACAGTAGGCCAGGCATGACTCGGGCCGGCCTGGAATCTCAGGCTTGAGACTGGAATGAAACAAGATGCTTGTTGAAATCAGACGGCTAGCAAAAGGAGGTTTGCTCAGCCAAAGCAAAGGAAGGATAGGTATTCATCAGCACTGATTTATTCCCGTGTTCTGGGTAGTTTTGCCAGTCTAAAACCTGAAAGAGGAGCCAGGGGACTATCTATGACTTAGTTTCAGTAGCTGGGCTATCGGGAAGCTCAAAGGTCCGAGGGTTTACTTCCCTGGACCAATTAAATCTTCAGTACAATTTCAATGGCTTTTAAGGGAAAACTAGCTTATGGTCTTGCCCAGGAAGGGCAGGGCTTCAGAATTCTGCTCCTGGCCCAGGCAGAGGAGACAGAGTTTAATCCGCCACACTTTTAACACCTCTTTGGCTTCAGTTTAGTGAAGAGGACAGCATCTGTGATCACACTGTTTGCTCATGTTGAAACTGGTAACCCTGAGTGCCCCACCCCAAAGCCTCCATTTTGAGCAGTGAGGGACGTACTCTTCGAAGACAGTAAAACCATCTTTGCCTTGGGTCAGGATCACACAATCACAAAGACACCAGAATGTCAGGGACTGATTAACTAGAACCCAAAGAAGAAAGGTCTACATCATCATCACCATGGTGTTATGAGCATGTGTTTTTGGGGGAGAGAAAGAAAGAGACCTTCACCTGATGTAACTACTTTTTAGAGACTCAAGAGATTCCCCCAGAAAAAAAGAGGAGGATGAGAAAGCAATAACATTAAAATGAAAGACTGCTCCAGTACATTTGGCCTATACTTGAAACACCCAGGAGAAGATGGGGAAGGGAGGGAGCAGGAAGAAGAAAAAAGGGGAGTGAGGTGAGAAAGCATCCAGGTCATTGTCACCTATAAAGCAAAGACACAATCAGATCCGGGACAGGGCCTGGACGCACAGAACCCCAGCTGCAGGGACAGAGAGCTTCAGGCCCCATGGGAGGAGGAAGGAGATTGGTGATGCCAGTGAGAGCTGCCCACTGGCCCTGGCACCTCAGTCATGCAATCTCTCAGATAATCCTCTGGTCTTTCAGTGGTGCACTGTTGGGATTGCTCAGCTATTGTTGATTTGGACCAGGGACCAAGAGTTATATAAGAAGGGAAGAGATCTGTCTTAGTTGTTCCTGGTTTCCCACCTCTGAGGTCATAGGCAGGGAGGTGCCAATTCTCAGGGAAGCTGGAACATTTCAGGCATGGAAGATTTCCCATATGGAATGTAGGCATATGTGGGGATCAGGATGGATGGAGGTGGGTGGTAGGGGTAGAATGGGCACATCCTGCAAGAGACGTGGATATCTCCAGGGCCTGAGAAACACTATTTCCCGAAACCAAGAGTTTTCTGTCCTCCTTCCTCAGAGGGAGTAACAAACATGCTCCGGGTCGGTGAGTTCACGAAAGCTGTGGCCCCAAACCGATTATTCAGAATGCCCCCCCTTCCTGGCCTGCCGGAGCTCCTAATGAGCTTTGATGACAGAATGGGGAAAGCTGTCATGTGATCATGCAAACCTCAAGCCCAGACAGGCAATGCTGGGCTTCAGCACACAAAGGTGGGAGAAACAGGACCCTCGATGTGAGGAGCCAGAGGAATCCCAGGCTTTGGAAATGGGATACGGATGGAGCTGATGACTTGAGAGTGTCATCACTCACAATCTGTGAGTTTATACAAGAAGAGGGTCCAAGGAGCAATTGATTGTTGTTGAGCAAAAGTGGGTAGGGGGAGGGAGGGAGGCAGGGAAAGGGTGCATTTCAACAAGACAACCTAGTGAGCTGACAAACAAGGGAAGTGAAGTCTGCAAGAACAGTGACCATACAGACTTCCCAAGGCTGATCTCAGGTTCTCTCATAGTCCGGAAATACGAATGTAAGCTTAGAGAGCACATTCAACTGACAATTAGTGTGTGACCACAGGCAAGTAATTTAACCTCCAAGTGCCTCCAAGAAGCTCTCCAAGACTATAATTTACAGATGAGTGGCTGATCTAAATGAGTGAAGGAAATTTCCACACAAGGGAGTTCCCCATCAAGATTAGATCACAAGTGGGTGTCGTGCCATATTTCCCAAAGAAAAGCATTCACAGGGTGTCAAAACAATTGGGTTTAGTCCTGATTCTGCCTCTGCCTAACTTTGGGTGTCACCTTATCTCCCTCACTCAGTTATTTAATTTGTGAAATGATTATCAATTCAACAAGCTTTATTAAGTGCCTACTATGTGCTATGGAGAGTATTAGAAGAGAGCCTATGTGGGACAGCTGAAAGGGGACTGCAGAGTCAGGAGGCCTGAGTTCAAATGCTGACTCTCCTACTTATTGCCTTTATAATCTAGGCCAAATCCCTTAACCTCGACAAGCCTCAGTTTCCCAGCTTATAAAATGAAGAGATAGGCTTAAAAATCCATTGGGTCCTTTCTAATTGTAAATCCCATCATATCTACAATTTTCTAAAATTTCTACAATTTTGCCTGTGACGCCATTAAAAAATACAATGAAGAGCATAACGGTAACATTGACTCCGCATTTTGGGCAATCACAAAGCTGTAAAATGTACAGATGCTGATGCATGCCTGGCAAAGTTGAGAAGCAGGTAAAACATTTCTGTAACACCATCACTCCTTCTTCACTAGTCTTTCCCTGTATGGGGCTCATCTCATTAGTGACTTCCCTCCCTTCTTGGTCCTGCCCAAGGTACGCCCTAGCCACCCAAAAGACCACCTCTGGCACACTGACTTTCTTCTTTCCTTCTTCCTGGGTGTTGTATTTCCCTCCACCTTAAGGATGGAAGGTCTGTTGCTTCCATAGCACATTAGTAAGGTCTTTAAACAGCATCAAGTTCAGCCTTAGGTACAGTGGAAGGAGCATGGGATCTGAAGTCAGGAAGACTTGAGTTCAAATGCAGCCTTGGATCCTTACTAAGTTGGATAATCCTAGGCAAGCCACTTCATCTTGACCTACCTCCTTTTGGTCATGTTATAGGGGAGTAATAAAAGCACCTAGCTCCCAGCTATGGTGAGTACCAAATAAGATATTGGGAAAGTATTTGGCAGAGTTCCTGGCACAGAGTAGGAACTTCATAAATGCTTGTTTCCTTCCTTTCATTGATCACATGAAGACCCTGAGGCATGGACAGGAGAGATGACTTGCCTGAAAGTCACTTAACCCTGTTTGCCTCAGTTTCCTCAGCTATAAAATGAGCCAGAGAAGGAAATAGTAAACCCCTCCAGTATCTCTGCCAAGAAAACCCCAAATGGAGTCACAAAGAGTTGGACATGACTGAACAACAACCAAAAAGGCAATTACTAGAGCTGGGATCTGAACGTAAATTTTTGGTCCAAAACTCTGAGTTCTTTCTGCTTCCTCTGTTGCCTTTGTGTTCTAGCTCTGAAGAGTTCTCTCCAACTGCCGTCATTTCAGGCTACAGCAAAGCGGTGGGATCAAGTTGCCTCCACTATTAAGGAAAGAGCAAGTTGCTGCCTGGTCCAACCAAAGTCCTGGGCACTCGGCTGCCCAGTTCTGTTCCTGCTCTCCCTAAAAGCTCAGGACACTATTGTAAACACATTATCTTTACTCTTTAAACAAACAAGCATACACATACAAAACAAACCTACTAATGTCCTTGTGAGGAATAGAATCGCCCCTTTTTCAGACCATCAAAGGAAGAGGCAAAGATTAGTTGGTGAGGTTTCCAACCAAAATTGGGGAATTCCCCCTCTTACCCTGCTAAACAAAAACCAGAAGCACCTTTCAGGATTGTAGGAAGGATGGTTTCAGATTTTTCCTCCTGTCCTCAAGTTTTGCCAGCTGGAAAGATATCTACCCCCCAAAATAAAATCCACCTTTTAAAATTTCCGGTATGGGACTTAAAGATTATTGCCATCTCAAACTCCAGAACTTTGAAGCAGAAAAGCTCTAAGTCAAATGAAGGTGAATTGTACTGGGATATAAATATGAAGAAAATGTTCCCACAAGAAAAAAGGGCACTTAACAAAAACAATTTGGGATGATGAAAAGACTCTGGTTAACTTTCTTTAACATTCTTAAACACCGGGTACTGACCCTTAGGAAACGTGCTGTGGTTTCGTGAAACACGCAGCACATGCTAATGGATTCTTGTCACTAATTTCTTGAGATGAGAGTGATCTGAATGCTTTCAACATGCACAAATTATTTGGAAAACAGGTCGCTCATTAATCAGCAAAATTTGAGAGAGATACGAAGTACTTGTTCTAAAATTCCAGAACAGGATGTTTGTTTTATCATTGTACAGGACAATGTTAGGGTGGGACGATATTGTGATCCATGAATCAAAGATGCCCCCGTGGGTTGAATGCAAGTTTACCACCAGCTAGTTAGTGGAGCAGTTTTAAATTATACTCCTATTCCCAATGAGTTCCTTCTTTTCCAAGCAAAACATCCTCAGTTTCTTCAACTGGCCCTTATATGGCATGGTTCTGGGTCTTCTCACCAGACCAGTTGCCCTTCTCTGGACATACTCCAGGTTCTCAATGTCCTTTGGAAAATGTAGTACCCAAGGTTAAATACAGTACCCAAAATGTGTTATAAGCAGGGAAGAATTCAGAAGAGAAGGGAGATTCCCTGACTCTGAACACTCTACTTCTGAGTTATGCTACATAATTAAATTAGCCTATGGTTTTGAGGCTGCCATGTCATAGATTGAGTCTTAGATTGAGTTTATGATTCACTAAAAACCTTGGGTAATTTTCAGATGAACAGTTATCTTATCTGAGTCAGTTAATAAACATTTAAGTTCCCACTATGTGCCAGGTGCTGTGTTAGGCACTGGGGATTCAAGAGACCAAAGATAATCCTTGTCTTCACAGAGCTCACAGTCTAAGGGGGGGGGGGGGGCACTAGCAAGCAAACCTGTACATACAAGCTGTATACATGAACAATAGGAAATAATTGCAAGAGGAGAGGCACTAGAATTAAAAGGGGTAGGGAAAGGCTTCCTAGAAGGTGGGATTTTAGTTGGGACTTGGAGGAAGCCAGGGAAGCCAAGAGGCAGAAATGAGGAAGGAGAAGATTCCTGACATGGGGGATAGATGGCCGAGGGAAATGTCCAGAATTGGGAGCTGTAGTTTTTTGTTCATAAAACAGTCAGAAGATACCGGTGTCACTGGACTGAAGACTTTATGTGTAGTAGGGAATAAAAGATAAGACAACTCAAAAGGTGCATGGGGTGGGGGCAAAGAGGGATGGGGGTAGATTATGAAGGGCTTTGAATATCAAACAGAGTATTTTGTATTTAATCCTGGAGGTGATAGGAGACCACTAGAGTTTAATGAGTTTAGAAGATATTCAGGAAAATCACTTTAGCGACTGAACAGAGGATGGAGTGGAGTGGGAGAGACTTGGGGCAAGCAGACCCACCGGCAGCAAGTGGAATAATCCAAGAATGAGCCGCTGAAGGCGCCTGACCCAGACTCCCCATTCTTTGTGTTTAGAGTGGATTTTTAAAAGCCAATTAAAGGCCTTGACCACATCCCTACCAAAGTGTATCTTGTTAGACTTGGCCTTTTGTTTGGCTTCTTAAAATCACTTAAGATCTCCTTTCTGTCAGCTGATACATTAGCTCTCCCTCCTAGCTTTTTGCCAATTGAAAATTTGACCAGCCTGTTATCCATTCCTTCATCTAAGACATCATGAAAAATATGGGACAGATCAGGTCCAACGACATGTAGTGTTCCATTGGAGACCTCCCTCCAGGGTTGGTTTGGTCAATCAGTTTCCAATAAACTTAACAGCCTAGAACCCAGCCCATCGCTTTCCATTCAATCCCCAAGGCCATCATGAGGCACTTTTTCCAATGCCTGATGAAACTGTGCCCTGGCTGCCTTCCATTCATGGAAGGTTCTCCCCCCTCACTTATGCCTCTTTGCTTACCTGACAGCTCAAATCCCACCTTTTGGATGAAGCCCTTACTGATTGCTTCAGCTACTATTGCCTGCCCTCTCAAAATACTTTGCATTTAATATACATACAAAGACATGTGTGTATATGCATGCACATGTATGTGTACACACATAGATACGTATACATACACATGTAAATTGTATACATACAGGTTGACTCTAAATATACATATATTTAATATAGTTTGTATTGTGTGTATATATGTATTTATATGTATATGTGTATTGTGTGTACGTATATGTATATATGCATATGTATATGTGTGTGTATATATATTTTACATGTATATATGTAGCAAGGTGCCATAGTAGAGCACTGGGCTATGAATCAAGAAGATTCATCTTCTGGAGTTCAAATCCAGCCTCAGACACTTACTAGCTGAGTGACCTTTGGCAAGTCACTTAACCATGTTTGCCTCAGTTTCCTCAACTGTAAAATGAGCTGAAAATAGTAAACCACTTCAGTGTCTTTGCCAAGAAAACCCCAAATGAGGTCATGAAGAGTTGGCTATAACTAAAAAGTGACTGAACAACAACAAAATGTACAGTATGTATGCCATGTTTTTACCTAATGTATCTGTGTATGCATGTTAGATGCAAAGTAATCTGAAAGAGAAGGCAGTAGCAGCTATAAAGAGCAGAGTGAATACACACACATATACGTATATGGCATGTGTATATATGTATCCTGCACCTATTTACATGTTGTCTCTCTCATTAGAATGAATGCTTCCTGAAGGAAGTTCTTCATTTTTGCTGTCTTTATATTTCAATGTTTAGTACAGCACCTATTAGTATGTCTGAAATGCTTATTGACTAATTATGGATATGGAATTCCCCTAATCTAACATGTCAAAAAGAAAACTGGGGGTTGATCTGTCATGACTTATTTCTGAAGAGCACAGGACAACTCATTGTAATCACTTCTATTTCTAAGTGCTCACAAACGTCTCTTTATTAATGTGCTCTAGAATTTGGACAATCATGGAAGTCCAGGTCATCAGCCAACAGAAGAATGAAACTACCTTATTTCTTCTTCTTCAACCCGGGACCACATTTCCCCATCTCCAGTTTTTCACTAATCCTGACAGTAGCTCAACAATCCTATTTCCAGGTTCTTGCAATAATCTTAAATCAGATTTGCCTGGAACTGGCGACTTGACCTGATTGTGGGAAGCCATGTGCTCTTACCTTCTCGTTTATCTTGGGTTTCAGTTGCCTGGTAACCATTTTTGCTTTATGATGACCAGCCCAAAGATCATTTTTCTTTATAGGGAAAATAAGAGAAATAGGAGTTGATTATTCATGCTTTTCTTCTTTCTCTATTATTGTTCCATGCATACCAAAGAAGCTGTACTATTCCTTTGTCCTTTCTCCAACATGAATGAATGTGAATAAAATCAAACCAAACCTGTTCTGTTGTCTACATTATTGATGTGAGGCTCAATTTCTGCATTAGGGTTCTTGCCTCTTTTCTGATAGGGCCACTCCACTTTTCTGGATGCATCTTCTTGCTTGGAACTTCTGCATATGATGTTCAAAACATCTGGTCTTGTTTCCACATTCTACACAGATCTTGAAAAATTCTTAATTTCATCATGATTTGGTCTTGAGTTTCCTATACAGCTACACATTGCTCTCCTCTGATATCTCCTGAGATATTTTTGCTCATTAGAATTTGTGTCATTACTGAAAGTGTCTCATCCTTCTTGAGCTAACTTCTTCTGTAGAACAATAGGCTATGGTATCTAAGTCTTCTTTCTCTGAAGTCTTCGAAAAAAGTACCTTCCAAGTCTGGTGTAAACGCCAGACAATGAATGGTCCTTCTATCTTTATCTATCACAAACTCCAAAATGGCATAATCAGAGCTCTGAAGATTTTTCTCATTTCTCCCCTAGGGAGCTAGTTTTTTTCTCTACTGGTCAAGAACAGGTCCAAAATACATTTACCTTCTGAAGGATGTGATTAGCAACGCAGGTAAAGAATGCATCAAGTACCAAGCATTTGTAGAGAAACCTCCAACAGTTACCCCAATAGCTGAAATCCTTTATTATCGCCATAAACTGCCTCCGTGCCAGCTTGTAAATTTGCTTTTAGAACTCATCATCCACAACCTCTTTCTGATCAAGAGGTCTCTCATCTATTCCTACTACAACATTGATTATGTTCTCACTTTGCTTTTCATTCACCAAAATGTTCTTCCATGTTTGTCCTGCTTCAGTTCACGTACTGCCATGCACACACAAATACATGTGTGTGTATGTGTATGTATACATATACATACACACAGACAGATATTTAAATAGATAGATTCAAAGCAATTTACACTTATTTCTCATTGATCATCTCCTTTGGAATAAAGTATACTCTTCCATTGCCACATTATTTCACATCTCATTAGGTCTCAGAGGTAATGATGCAGAAGTTATTTACCATCATGTGTTAGGATCCCGAGCTCACCTTGTCTTTTCCCCACACTTTGGGCATTACTGTTTAAACAATTACTACAGACCTTCTTCCTGAAAATGACTGAACACTTCCACTATCATTCTTCTTCTTATGTCCCTATTAAAATACCTTTTACCCACAAACTCCAATGTAAAATGATTACTATCATTATTCTCAAACACTTTTTATCCAGACAATGAATTTCAAGGTGTTAGTTATTACCAAGGAACTTAGGATTTTTAGAGCTGAATGAGATATGAGATATCAAGTATCTCAGCTACCTAGTTTTACAAATGAAGACACTGAGGTGCAGGGAAGGGATGTCCAAAGCTCAGAACCATAGCTAGTAAGTGGCAAAGCTACCACTGCAACTCAGAACCTTAGACTCCAAATCAGTGTTCTTTCCACTATATTATATCCAATGTTGAAATGCACCTTTCCAGGGTTACAGCTCCAGCTATACAAGTGTGTTTTCAGCTCATAATGAACAGGAAAGAAACTGGGTGGCACCATTTTACTGTTCCAAGGGTATTCCTAATTACATCTGGTGGGCAGTCTTTTTGTTGCTGGAGTCAGTACTTAATTATGGTGTTATTTCATGCCTCAATATAAACTTTAAAAAAAATTAAAATATAGTTTTAGAGCTGGCCTCCCTGCTTCTCCTACAAGAAAAGGTCTGATTTGTATCCTGCAAATTTCCAATGCAAAGATGTCAGTATTTTGAAAAAGGGTCATGGTACCATAACTAGTAAATTGTCAGCACCCAGAGCCCACAGGTGTTGCCATGTCCCACTCCCATCCAATCATAGGTGTTGCCATGTCCCACTCCATCCAATCACAGGTGCTGCCATTTCTTGTTCCCATACAAGGTTGGCTTCCATGCCAATGTCCATGCAGCAGTAACTGTTGGTGAGGTGCCATGCTCTAATGGTTAGAGAGACAAATTCAAGAGTCTAATAGATTTGGGTTCAAATTTGCCTCTGAAAAATACTGGCTGTGTGGGCTTGGACAAGTCATTGAATTTCTCAGTGCTCTAGGGAATGCTCTAAGATTATAAGCTGCGGTCATAAGCAAGTATGACTCATGTTAGCTGACAGTATCATCACTGGGAGATCCCCAGGCCAGTAAAATCATGGTACCAGCCATCGTGCAAAGCTCTGAGGACACAAAGAAAGCAGAAGCAGTCCCTGCTCTCAAGGAGTTCCCAGTGGGAATCCCTGTACAGCACATTCCCCACAGCCCCACCCCTCCTGCCTGTCTAACCCTCCCACCTACTAGCATCATTCTGTCCACACCACCTTGTACATGCTTTATACACGCACTTTTCTGCACATGCTTACCTATATACTTGTCTCCAACATTAGAATATAAGCTGCCTGAGGGCAGGGATTGCTTCTTTCTTTGTATTTGGATCCCCCACATCCAGTTCAGTGCCTAGTCAGAGTTGGGGCTTAAGGAATGTTTGGTCATTGATAGCAAATAAGGATTGGAAGAGAGAAATATCTAGAAATGAAGGTGATCAAAAAGCAAAAGCTATAAGTAAGCAATTAAAAAAAGAAACATTATTCCCTCCATATTTGTGTTTCTTCTTTCGTCAATCTTTCTTCATTAGCATAATTTTTTAAACACTCACATCTTTTCAGTTGTTTTTCTCAAGAGCATCTCATTTCTCCAGATTCTTCGTAAGTATGTATATAAAGCATTCCTGCAAAGTTGATATTGACCAAAACATAATTTTAAGATCAGCTTTCTCTGAAGCGCTATGGTCTTTTAGAGATAACAATATTGTATGGATTTCATTTGATAGCGATCCAATAATCCTGACTAATAGGCAATATGGGGCAGCTAGGTGGGGCAGTGGATAAAGTTCTGGGACTGGGGTCAAGAAGATTCATCTTCCTGAGTTCAAATCTGGCCTCAGACACTTCCTAGTTGTGTGACCCTGGACAAGTGACGTCACCCTGATTTCCTCAGTTCCCTCATCTGTAAAATGAGCCAGAGAAGGAAATGGCAAACCATGTCAGTATCTTTGCCAAGAAAATCCCACATGGGGTCTAGAAGAGCTGGCCATGAATGAAATGACAACAAAAATGGACAACATCTTTAGGGACTGTCATAGGCAGCTAGATAACAGTTTTGGAGGGAAAGGACTACTAACAAAATTGAATGGAAAATTGGTGAGGCAATCAATTAACAAATCCTTATGAAGCACCTCCTATGTGTGAGGGAGAAAATACAAAGCAAGGAGCCTCCATCACAATGGTAAAGACAATAAGCGCATATAAAATTCTATCCAATGGAAATACAAGTGTTTGGAAAGCAGTTAGTGACAAGGTACTTTGGGGCTGCAGGGAGGTCCCTCGCAGACGGAGGGATCGCAAAAGGTTTTGTATAGAAGACAACTGTTGAACTGTGTCTAGAAAGAAGATGATGCCTCGATGGAGCCGAGGTGAGAGGGGCGGGACGGCCGGCAGAAAGATGAGGGACTGTCCTAGGAGGAGCAGAGAGGTGAGTCTGGTGGGACTGCAGGAGGGGGGCCCCTGGTGCAGGAGGGAAAAGCAGATGTGACGGGAGTATGTCGTGCTGAATTTAAAAGCTACATAGAAGACTTTAGATTGAGAAAGGGAGCTGTGAGCAGACAATGCTTAACAATCACAGCAGCAAATATTTGTGTGGGGGGAGGGAAGGGGATAAGCATTGCTGTAGAGACCGCTACGTGCCAGGAGCCGTGCTACATGCCAGGAGCCGTGCTACGTGCTTTCTGGACGTCACCTCATTCGATGCCCACGAGCCTGGGAGGCGGGGGATGGGGGGGTGCAGTCACCCCGTGTTCCCCAGCGGAGGAAACTGAGGCAAACAGGTGAACGGACACGTCCAAAGTCAAAGAGCTAGAACGTGACCGAGGTCGGATCTGAACCCAGGGCTTCCAGACTGCAGACCCAGCACGCTATCCACTGAGCCACACGGCTGCACTTTACTGTTCACATAAAGAGTGTCTCATTGATCCCATGACAATTTTACAACAGGTGCTATCATTACTCAGACTTTGCAGATGAGGAAAGTGATGCTGAGACAAGCTAAGTGACTTGTCCGGGGTCATGTAGCACAATGTCTGCGGAGGACTAGAACTCGGGACTTATGTCCTGCACGTGAGCACTGAGGAGGACTAGAACTCAGGACCTATGTCCTGCCCATGAGCACTGAGGAGGACTAGAACTCAGGACCTATGTCTTCCCCATTAGCCCTGGATCTACACTGCCACTTAGAGCCTTGGAATTGATTATGTAGGTAATGCAGGGGGGACAAATTAATTGAAAACTGCTCCATGATTTCAAAATGTTTCTCAATTAAAAAGTAACAAGCGCATATTAGATAAAATAGGCATTCTGAGAAGTGATAGTCTTGGGATAATGTGGAATTTTTGCATTTTAAAAATAACCTACATTATATACATATATCAATTAACATCTATTTACTTATCTGATCCTCCACAACCTGTAAGGTTGGTACTATATGGAGGAATACATATAATAACACATCTATTATTTCCATTTCACAGATGAGGAAATAGATGAGGTTAGGTGACTTGCTAATTCTTACACAGCTAGTAAGTGTCCAAGGCGGGATTTGAATTCAGGGCTTCCTAAATCCACCTTAGCACACTATCTATTACTCCATGCTTCCTCTCTTATCGCTCCAAATCATTTGAAGATGGAAGACTTGAAAACACTAGGATCTTATCCAAGCAGATTGATGGGACAGGAGGAAGAAGGGCTACAGGTTGAAGCTGAGATTTCCAGGTAGGAGAACGTTTGTGGCAGCTTCAAAGCCACAAGCTTTACGTACCATCTTTGGTGACACTTTGGACATGGGAATGACTATTAAAGCTATGATCCAATGATCTCTGCTTGAAAGGAGGGTGAGGGTTTGTTTTCAAATAATCAGATTTCTGCTCACCTACTATGGAAAACCAGGGCAACAGAATCACAATTTGCATTCCTTTCCCTCTCATATTCTATTACACCTGAGAGTCCAACTTGTTCCCCTGGAAAATAAATAAGGAAAATATGTGGAAATGCCCCTAAAGGGAAAGTAGAGCGATTAGGTGATTATAATCAAATGTGATCAGAGAAAACTCAAGGGAAACCCGAATCTCGAAGGAGCCAAATGATGATTGTTTGATGGATTGATTGGGTGGTTCTATAGTAAAGAGACTGGGGGCGGAGCACTTTAATCGATGCAGAAAGATGTGTGTGTGTGTGTGTGTGTGTGTGTGTGTGTGTGTGTGGATCTGTGCACACACAGATACACACGTCTAACATTTTCTTTCCTTAGGCTCACTCAGGAGAATATATCGTTAAAGACATTTGTATGATTTTAAAGTTCCCCTTTACTAGAAGTCTTTAAATGAGAATTTGAGCTTCTTCAGAAAAGTAATAACTGCCCATTATTTCTAGCAGTTTAAAAGAGTTAATTTGTTATGTAGCATAACTGGGAAATAAAATATTTGGGCTAATTAAGCATGACAGCAGTTAGAGAGTCAACATTTTCCATACTTATAATACTTTAGCCATTACTTCCTTTGGCAGACATTCTCCTACCCCACACCAAAATCAACCACCGGCATTGCATGCCTTCAGTGAAGGTTTTGTGTGTTACTATGACCAAAAACCCGCATCGAGTAATGGTCATTCGACAGGTGGTGGGGCTCATCCCACATAACAGACACGTAGCTCGTTAATGGGATCATATTCACGAATTTTGCTTTATTTTGCATTTTTAGGAACTAATAATTTTGTTGCTTATTAATGGTTGGTTGAAGCTTTCTCTGTGGAGACCAGCAACTATTGTATGGTCTTATCTCCACAGGACCCTAAGAGGTTAACTGGGTCACCCACTATGTGTTAGAAGCCAGTCTTAAACTTAGATCTCCGCAACTCCATGGATAGCCCCCTATCCATTAGACCACTATCCTTTAGTCTCTACTCACAGATGACTATTTTTTTTACAGAATCAGAATATAGCATGATGCATTGCATATAACATGTATAATCTCTATCTCACAGTACAGAATACTCTGTGGTAGCTTCAAGTGCCTCCAGATCATATAGTTTTCTACCAATGAAATGCTGATCTGGCAGTTCATTCATTCATACGTTCATTCATTCATTTATTCTATACAAAAATGATTATGTATTAGCTATATGCCAGATAGCATGCTACCATTTGGAGACAGAAAGGCACAAACAAATAAAAGCTGGCGCTCAGATGCTGCTATCTTCTTGGAGCCTTCCAACAACACTTTGTGGTGGGTACTACAGATATCATTGAACCCAATTTTCAGATAAAGAAATTAAGGCTTAAAGAAGTTGTTGTGGCTCAATTGTTTCAGCTCTGTCTGACTCTCTGTGACCCCATTTGGGGTTTTCTTGCTCTTTAATTATTTTACAGATCAGGAAACTGGGACAAACAGGGTGAAGTGACTTGGGTAAGATCACATAGCTAGTAGGTTTCTGAGGCTGGATTTTAACTCAGGAAGATGAGTCTTCCTGACTCCAAACCTAGCACCCTATCCACTGTACCACCTAGCCTTGTCCATGGTCGTATAGATATTAAAAACCCAAATCAGCGTTATTATTGTAGCATAGACACTGCAGAGCCTCCTGGAAGAGATCTGTAACCTCTCAAAGGAGTCTGACCTTCCCATTCACACAGAAAGCACTGAATGGATGAAAAACATGATATGACTTTCCAGTGAGGAAGTAATGTAATCTCCATTTTACATAATGGGAAACCAAGGCTCAGGGAAGTGACTCTCCCACACACAGGGAGCGTCAAAGGCATGACTTGAATCCACATCTTTCAGCCCTTTCCTCGCCTAGTGCTCAATGGCCTAACCTACTAAGGAACAGACAGAATGGCACCGCAGATTCACAGGCTGCCGTTAATATCACATGAATGTAAACCAAAATGGCGGGTCTGCCAGCACAGCATGTCCCTCAGCTCCTCAACCCTGATGTCAACACCCCAGTCGATGAAAATTCCATCCAAGCTCCAGGCGAAGAAAAGCCAGGAAGCAGCTGCCCTGAGCAATTCTCTAACTGATTTTCCTAATGATCTGGCAGCTCCACTTTATCCTATTTCCTCTCACAAATTGTCCTGCTCAACTCTTTTGGCACTGAGAGAAAATTCGGCCTGAGGCATGTTCACTGTGGGCAAACCCACCCAGCCCATCTCAGGCTCCCCAGTGAGAGGGGAAAGGCTGAGATGCAAAGTCCCCAGGCACCTGTGAGTTTGTAAATCTGTGCCATGCCCTCCTCTGAGAACTGCCCCCTGCAAATGTTAGCAGGGCCCTCTGGCAGGGAAAAGCCAGCAGCCTTACCTGGATTATGCAACACTTAAACGACCTACGGGCAAAAACAGTATGTTTTCTTTTGCAGAGATCACTGCCGCCTTTGTAAAGAAGGTTTCAGGTTTGTTTTGTTTCCTAAGGGTGAGTGTTGATGGAAAGTATTTGTCACCTTCCTCTTCCTCTGAAGGGGGGCCCTCTTTCTGGTGGCACACCTCCACAGGGAATCTGGGGAATCTGTAGCTCCCACCCTTCATGGGGTACTTAGGAAAGGCTTCTTCTTATTCTATTTGTACAGAACTGGGGGTCCTCTCTACTTTTAGACAACTTAGAGCTGGGGGAGGGCACCTGGTAGGAAGACCTCTTCCAAATTTCTCCTGTCTGGAGGGGGAAAGGCACATACTGAGAACTGTACAGGCCTGCTCCTCTGGGCCACTCATCCCTGCTCATCCCTGGAATATCTGAGTCATCCCTGCTCTCCTGGCTACTGGAGTGCAGAACAGTGGAAAGAACTTGGGATCTCTAGCCAGAAGAATTGGGTTCAGTTCCCTGCCTTGATTACTATCTGGGCGACCTTCAGGAGATGACCTAATCTTTCTGAGCTTCAGTTTCCTTATCTATAAAGTGAGGGGTTGGGACTAGAGTTACTAGCTGCGGGATTCAGAGGAAGCCGCTGAACACATCTGGGCCTCAGTTTCCTCATCTGAAAATGAGAGGGACTTGACTGTCTCTGAGGTGCCTTTTACCTTTAAACCTAAGTTATCAGAATCTTTTATTTTAAATTTTTAAAATCAACCTTTTTTCTATAAAACCTTCATTTCCTATCTTTTATTACAAAAAATAACAGAGAGTTTAGTGAAACAAATATATCAATCTGGCATTATATGTGACGTGCCACACCTTTGAAGAGAAAGGACAGACCCCTCTCAAATCTAAATGTTTCTTCTATCTATGGATCATTTATGGTCACTTTTTATACCAGTCTCTTGCTATTACCCACCCCCCCCGCCGCAGCCCACCCCTAATCAAAAAATCATAGAGACTGTCATGAGCTCATAGATCTCATGCTGGGAGAGACCTCCAAGGCCACTGAGTTCAGCCCTTTGGTTACGCAGTTGTAAACTTTAGACCTCACATCCCAAACCAGACTTTTGCTTAATATTATCTTGTTTTCTTACAATTACACATAAAGATAGTTTTCAACATTCATTTTTGTAAAATTTCAAGTTGCAAATTTTTTCCTCCCTCCCTCCCCTCTCCCCTTTCCAAGAGAGCAAGCAATCTGATACAGGTTATACATGTGCAACCATGTTAAACATTATTCCGCATTAGTCATGTTGTGAATCAGAGCAAAAGGGAAAAACCACAAGAAAGACAAAACAAAAAATTGATAATAGTTTGCTTTGATCTGCATTCAGACTCCATAGTTTTCTCTCTGGAGGTGGGTAGCATTTTCCATCAAGAGTCTTTTGGAATTGTCTTGCTGAGAAGAGCTAAATCTATCAAAGTTGATCATCACACAGTGTTGTTCTCCTGCTTCTGCTCACTTCACTGAGCATTAGTTCAGCAAGTCTTTCCAGATTTTTCTGAAATCTATCTGCTTATCATTTCTTATAGCACAATAGTATTCCATTACATTCATATATTACAACTCGTTCAGCCATTCCCTCGTTTGATAGGCATCCCCTCAATTTTCAATTCTTTGCCACCACACAAAGAGCTGCTATAAATATTTTTGTACATGTGGGTCCTTTTCCCCTTTTTATGATCTCTTTGGGATGCAGACCTAGAAGTAGTATTGCTGGGTCAAAGGGTAAATGGAGTTTTATAGCCCTTTGTGCATAGTTCCAAATTGCTCTCCAGAATGGTTGGATCACTTTACACTTCCAGCAACAAGTACATTAGTGTTCCAATTTCCCACATCTTCTCCGACACTGATGATTTTCCTTTTCTGTCATGTTAACCAATCTGATAGATGTGAGGTGGCACCTCAGAGTTGTTTTAATTTGCATTTCTCTAATCAATAGTGATTTAGAGAATTTTTTCATATGACAATAGCTTTAATTTCCTCATCTGAAAACTGCCTGTTCATATCCTTTGACCATTTATCAATTGGGAAATGACTTGTATTATTATAAATTTGATTCAGTTCTCTATATATTTATATTTTAGAAATGAGGTCTTAATCAGAAACACTGGCTGTAAAAATTGTTTTCCAGATTTCTGCTTTCCTTCTTAGTTACATTGGCTTTGTTTGTGCCAAAACTTTTTAATTTCATGTAATCAAAATTATCCATTTTTCATTTCATAATGTTCTCTGTCTCTTGTTTGGTCATACATTCTTCCCTTCTCCATAGATCTGAGAGGCAAATTATTCCTTGCTCTCCTAATCTGCTCATAGTTTCATTCTTTATGTCTAAATCATGTATCCATTTTGACCTTATCTTCATATAGGGTATAAGTTGTTGGTCTATGCCTAGTTTCTGCCATACTACTTTCCAGTTTTCTCAGCAGTTTTTGTCAAATAGTTTGTTCTTATCTCAGAAATTGGAGTCTTTGGGTTTATCAAACAATAGATTACCATAGTCATTGGCTACTATGTCTTGTGTACCTAACTTCTTCCACGGATCAGCCATTCTATTTCTTAGCCAGTACCAAGTAGTTTTGATGATCACTGCTTTATGGTATAGTTTTAGATCTGGTATTAAGCTAGACTTTTTGATTCCGGATCAACTGTCCCTGGTGCCGTATCATACAGCCTCAGTGAAGACCAAGGTACCTCCTAGCTCTGATATCTTGGGATCTGGTAAATCAGTTGGGGAAGGAGCAATTGCTGAACTTTATCATTAATTTACAGACAAATGCTGATTGGGGGAGGGGGGTTATTGAATGAGTGGTACCATCTTGAGGTCTACTAGAAGAAACAATTCTTACTTCTATATTCTGAGGATCCATGACTCTGTCCCTGCAGTGATTTGGAGGATCTATGCAGACCCTAGCCCTGTTTTGAATCAAGAGGCAGATTTCCTGAGAGCGTCCAGACAAAAATATTCACTTCCCAGTGCTTACTGTTAGAATAACAGTCACTAATAATAATAGTAACAACAGATAGAAATTGCATAGCACGTTAAGGTCTACAAAACACTTTACTTATGTTGTTTCACTTGATCCTTATGACCCCGGAGATAGGTGCAACACTTATTCCATTTTACAGATGAAGATACTGAGGCTAAGAGAGGTGATGTTATTTGCCCAGGGTCGCACAGCTACTAAGTGTCTGAGACAGGATTTGAACTCAGATCTGACTGCAAGTCTTGACCTCTATCTACTTTATTGCCTAAATAGTAGACCATTTCTGGGACAAACCAAAAGCCCACAGAGCTTGGTAGGGTCCCTTAGAGCTGGCAGTGCTTTGGTAAGGCCTTAAGGATGCTGTGTCCTCTCCACATCATCAAGAGGCATCAGAGGCGGACTTTACGGAAGGCAACATACAAAGACAAGGAGAAACTTTGCCTTTGCCCTCAGAGAGCTTCCACCTTCTTTTGAGCCCATAGTGAGCTGGGGAGGAATGGAGACCGGGGCAAAACCTGGCTGATTGCATCTGAAGGTAGTCCATCCATAACAACCCAAGCAACGTCACAAACACAAATGGAACTGCTCTCCAACAGTGCTTTGACTCTTTCCTTTTTCCTTTGAGAGAAGAAGAAAGGATAGCTATGGCCCACTCCAATGAACACGACTATGGAGACCACAATTTGTGAATCCCAGACCAGAATTCATAGCCTAAGAAAATCTGTATCAATTTGTCAATAAATCAACAAACATCTATTGAATGCCTGCTATATGTGAGAATGTTGGGAATACAAAGACAGAGTGAAACCCTCCCTGCCTTCAAGGAGTTGACATTCTATTGCAGTTGGGGAAGCAGGTTGGAAGAAGGAAACAAGGTCTCTAGACCAGGAGTATTGGAATCTGCGCCCTTTTAAATACATAGAAATATATATATGTATATATATATATATATATATATATATAATATGTATATACATATACATACACACACAGACACATATATGTATACACAGTATAGTGTATATAGTTTTTACATTTTTCCAGTGACATGTAAAAATTTTAAACATTTTTTAAACTTTTGAGTTCCAAATTATCTCCCTCCTCTTCTTGAGAAGGCAAGCAATTTGATACAGATTTAAAAATTGATACCTCTAATTCAATAGAAGTGGTTTTCTTTATAATCCTTTGCATTTTATTTAATGCATTTAAAACGTTATTTTGAAGAGAGGTCCACAGAGTACAGTAGACTGCCCAAGGGGTCTGTGATACAAAAAAGGTAAAGAACAGCTGGTCTATCCAAGAGACATTCGTCATCCACTTATCCACTTGGTTTTTCCTGCCTGAGAGCCTTGGCACTCCCAGCATTCCACTGTGCCCCACCTCCCCCACCCCAACAACACATAGGTTCATTGAGGATGAAGCTTATTTTTCATCTCATCTTTGTAAACCCTGATCCTAGGACAACATCTTTAAAAGGATGCTTATAAAGGTTGGTAAGACTTATATAGGCTGCTTAAAATTTGCTAAGTTTGAACGTCACATATCAAACAGTCTTCTGTGAGTTATGTCCCGCAGATTGAACTGCATTTCCTAATGTTATGGAATTCATTCTTCCATTTAAAAAAATAATTAGCACAGATCATAGACACAGACCTGGGAGAAAGCTGAGGGGTCATCTAGTCAAAACTTCTCATTTTACAGATGGGCTCCAGGCCCATATGATATTAAAAGACTTTTCAAAGGTCATGTGGGTTCCTTCTATCTCTAAGTCTCTGAACCACAGTGATTGCCAGGAAGGCCTCAGTCTTTAGGGGCACCAAGTTTTTATGGCTTAACTTCCTGAGGCCAACAGATATGACTCTCCTTAAAGAGCACTTGATAGGCAATACAGTTATCCCTTCTATATCCGTGGGGCGGGGGAAGAGGGTTAGGGGCACCTTTCCCCAGTGAGATCTGAAAAATCTTCACAAAATTTTTTGGCCCTCCCTTCATACCAGATAAGAAGTCCGAATTATTATGGTATTAAAGAAGAAAATATGTGGATATTACACAATATTCGACATATATTTTATGCATTTCTGAGTTTCCAAACTTTTTTCTGTGTTATCTGCTGGCTTTTGCTTATGATCTGTGGCTTCCACAAAACTCCCCAAAATTTCCTTTTAATTTCTTATGCTGACCTGCACTATGTCAAAAATGTGATGGGGCAAGTTGAGATGTGGAAGAGATGGCTGTAGAGACATCAGATTGGCTGCATGGTACTCCAGAGTCCTTCAGGGCTCCCATTCCAATGAGAAAGGGGGTGGTCTCAAACAGGCAGGGCCAGACTTCATAGGCCATAAAACTGCAGCTCAGAAATAGACTTGCACCTGGGCTTGGAAACCATTGGCTGTTTGTAGCCAATATGCCTATACCCGATGTCCTTGGAAGTATCCCAGACCCAGGGCATGATTAGATTTGGGGAGTATAACGGTATGAATGGCGTATAAGTCATGTGGGCCAATGCAGATGCGGTTCTTTGCCCCAAGTTGTCTACAATGTACAATTCACAGGCTCTTTTATCCTGTTTTTTTTTCCTGGGAAGGTCACCATCTGTGCTTGTAGTCACCTAGAAATCCCACCAGGCAGTGAGTCCTGAAATTGTTTGAACTGAGTCCGCCTGCCAACGGCTGGTCATCAAATAAACCAGGGATTGTGTCAGTCAGCCAGTCATCAAGCACTCGGTAAGTGACCCCTCCGACACATAAGGTCAGGACTGTCCCCCCTCTGCCCCTTACAGTAGAGATGCCCAGAACACCCAGTCACCATGTATTAGGAACCTAGGACATCCTGGCACTGAGACTGACTCTCTGTCCACTCTACCACACTCTGCAGTGACTAGGAACAAGAGCTGATGTTTCTAGGCCACTAAGTATCACCACATTTGATCCTCCCAACAATCCTGGGAGGTGGGTGCTATGATTATCCTCATTTTACAGATGAAGAAACTGAGGCACAAACATAAAATGACTTGCTCAGAGCCATACAGCTAGCAGCAGTCTGAAATAGGATTTGAACTCAGATCAGGCTGACTCCAAATCCAGCATCCTAACCACACCCAGACTCGATATATAGCTTCTTAATGCTGAATAAGCACTTCGTGTCTATTATCCTATGTGAGCTCACAATACTGTATGGTAAATCCTACAGGCATTGTTATCCTTGTTTTACAGATACAGAAACTGAGTCACAGAGTATATAGTGTAGAAAGAGCTTTAGCGTGAGATCCTGGCTCTGCTTGGAAGACCTGGAGCTTTGAACCTGCCTAGATCACAGTTTCCTTATCTATAAAACACAGAGCCCTGGTAGGATCCTAAAACCTACAACTTCCCATGGTCAACCGGCCAGTCCAGCCCAGCCAAGACAAACTGAGTCAAGAAGCATTTAGCCAGTTCTTCCTATGTACCAGGCACTGTCCTATACACTGGGGATGTGAATACAAGTATAAAGAAATGCAGCCCTGCCCTCACAGAGTGTACATTCTACTAAGGGAAGACAATGCATAAGAGACATCTGAAAAGCAGAGTGGGGGAAGGGAAGGAACCAACAAGTCGGAGGAAGGGGTGGGATTGGAGTGCATGTATTCCTGACTCCACTACATCCACCCGCTTTGAACAGTAAAAGTTAGCCTCAATAATTCAGAGGACCACAGGTCTAGGTGGGCACGCCTTACAGTGGAGCTGCAATTGGAACCCACGTCCTCTGAGACCAGAGCCGGTGTTTTGTCTAATGCACTACAGAGTGCAATATCAGTTCAGATATTCTTTAAATGCCCTTGGTCATGCTTGAGACCTGATGGAAAGAGAGTTAAATGGGGAATCAGCAGAGACCTCTGTCCTAGTCCTGACTAAAATCCTAGCCAAGGACTTCTGGATGGAACATTTCCCCTTTTTGAGCCCCAGTTAATGACTATCACACGGGTGCAAAAAGGTCAGTGGAATTTACTTGGCTGGACCATTGTGAGGGTAAAATGAGGCCTTCTGTACCCCCGAAAGGGTTATACAAGTGGCGCTTTCCACTGTTGGGCATGCAGAGCTCTGGCTCAAAGAGTTGGGCCTTATTAAATGCTTGCTGACTTGACGTCTCTCCATTTGGCCCATCGACACAGTTGGGGATGGCACTCTAGAGGAAAATGTCAAGGCCAGTGTCAGGAGCCATCCTCATATAGGGGTTGATGTTTTATGCCATTTCTTTGTCATGGGATTAATTTTCTCACTATTGGACCCACATCCTGTTACTAAGTTTGAGCTTATTTTTGAATAACTAAATGGCTCATTTACTGGATGACAAATTGTCCCTTATTTTTATTCCCTTTACCAGAATTTCAAATTTTCTCTGTTTTGTTGTGTTCTCCTCTCCCATCTCTTCCTTCCTGGGGCTGTGTCCACACACAAACAGTTGGTTCAGCCATCATCACAAGCAAACCAAACATCTATTTTTTCATTCTCTCGGAATGTCTTCCAACCACCCACATCCTCTCCTCATACCCACAAGTCTGTGGATATCCTACAGGCTTACATGCTAGGAGCTTTATGAAGCCATTCCTATGCCCCAGTCAGTAAGGACCTTTGCTCCACTTGGACCAACTGTAATAAATACTTTGTTTAAAACTCTTGTAGGGGGGAAATCTGGAACAGTGGATAGAGCGATAAGCTTAGAGTCAGGAGCTGTGGGTTCAAATCTGGCTTCAGGGATTGACTAGCTAGAACAATTTTCTTTACCTTTCATAGGCTCAGTTTTCTCATCTGTATGATGGGCATAAGAATATTTATGTTACTGAATTTACATAGTAGATCTGAGAAAAGTTTAAAAAAACTTAATGTGCTATACAAATGTGAATTATTATGCTTTGAGGTAATAACATATAGTCTAGTTATAATATTTGTATGGTGTGCAATTAAAACTGTTCCAACACCTTTGTAAATACGTTATTGATATCTCAAATGAGAGACTGATTGTAGGTTTGTAGCTGGACGGGACCTTAAAGATTATTCAGTCCAATGTGAGAAATGAATCCCCCCCCCCAAAAAAAAGATGTGACTTCATCAAGATCACATGGAAAGTAAATAGTAGAGTCAGGATTTGAACCCAGGTCTTCCAACTCCAAATTCAGCCCAATGAAAGATCTGTCTCTGACAGAGAAATCAAGGAAAAGCCAATGATATCAACTATAACAATTGTATATAAAAATTTAGAAATGTAACCAAAGTAAATCAGTTGTTCTAACAAGGCAGCAAAAAGAGCCAAGAAATCACCTCAGCCAGCAAGTACTTCATCCTTTGCCAAGAGGAAAGAAGTGGTGTACTAGGGCGACACCAGTTTAGACAATTATAGAGAAATTTGGTGAAGATCATGAGTAATATTGCTTTATAAAACAGCCAGAAGTATAGGAAAAAGCGAGTTTTGAGAAAGGTTGGCAAGAGACTCCAAAGTCATCATGAGAATTTAGGGTGAAACTAGAAAGAAAATAAAAAGACAAAAATGGAAAAGATCTGCAAAGGTTTTCTTTTTTTGTTTTTAATGACAAACAATTTTTGCCATTAAGGTCAGTAAAGTCACCATATTTGGGTACCAACATCACAGACCCACATATCCTGCCCAACTTAGTTAATGAGCCTTGGGGATGAGGAGCATTTTCATCACTCTGCCATGCATTTCAGAGACTGACCTTTATAGGAATTGGGCCTTAACAGAAAGAAAAGGAAAAAGGTGGATCACAAATTAATAATTGGTTATTAATGTAATAATAATATTACTTTCTCTCAAAATGTAGAAAGTAAAAGATCCCTCCCTCTTTATTGTTTATTGATTATCCTCCCCACTGGATGCTTCACCAGCTGCCTTCCCATCATGGTGAATTTTCTCCATGAGATCCTGTTCTGATTGATGTTTGCTTCCCTCTATCACTATTTCAGGTGGGGCCCCAACTATGATGACCATGCTCAGTATGACTCACTTTTCTAGACAGCTTCTCCACCTCCCCTCACTGGGTGGGTTCCTTTTCTCCCCTTGCCTCTTGTCGGTTCCTCCATTATGTCCCCCTCCTATTAGAATGTAAGGTCTTTGAGGGTAGGAACTGTCTTGATTCCTTATATTTTTATTCCCAGATCCTAACATAGTACCTGGAATGTAATATGTGTTTTAATAATTGCTCTATCTACAAGACATCATTTGAGTTAATAGAACAAAATAGACCTTTAAACATTCACCTCTCAAAAAGTTTTTATATACATCTAAATTATACAAGACTCTGAAAGACAGAATAATAACACTTACCTCGTCCAATGATCCACTAGGTCATTGAAATAAAATGAAACATAAAACCACAATTGATGCTGTCATGAAGATTTTAAACAGAGTCCAAGTTGAAAAGCAACTTTCTCCTTATAGACGATGACAAGGTGTTCCCATTTGCAGATAATATTTTGCTGATTGTGTAACCATCTGGAACATTCTAGAGATTCCTGGAAAAAAATAGAATTTGGCCTAACTATCCACACAGGACAAACCAACCGGATGAACAACACCTATTTCTCTAGATAAATGTGCAAACTATGAATCTTGTCCTTTTGTATATGTATCTTGGACACACAATGCAAATGGATGATGAGTTGAACGTAGAGTTCCACAGATGGAAGAGAATGGGACAAATTGCCCCAGGGGAGTTTATGGTTATTTTAATGAACTCCATTTCCCCCTAAGACAAAGGGGCCATCTGTCATTTCTTTGTTATTTGTGATTTCACTGATGAAAGGAACTCATAGTTAACAAAGTCCTGACCAAAGCAGATGATAACTGGCTCTAGACATAGCAGAATTGAGAGTGATTGAAGCACTCTGACATGACTTGGCCTGGGTAACATAGCTACCAAGATTCAAACCACTAAACAGTCCTGGCTTCCCAGCTAGCTCTCCTCCACTAGGTCCTGCTGCCTCTTGGACCCATCTTCTAAAAATAACAATGTCCTCCCAATGATACTACGCACTTTGTATTTATAAGCCACAGCACACGACAATCTTTGAGGAACTGTTGGCAAAAGGTAAAAGAAAGGAGTATGATGGGGGTGGGTGATTCACCCATATGAATTATGCAGATGAGGAGAAATGGATGGTGCAAAAAAGAAAGCCATCCATGGGAGACTGGAGCAGAGTCAACAGACGGCCTGTACATCCCACTATTACCTGTATGATACAGAACGGGATGAGGACGTGGATGAACTCAGAAGGGATGGGCAAGAAAGGATGGTTGATATTATCAATGAAGTCATACAACTACTAGAATCCTGCAGTGTGGGGGTCATTTGGGGCAGCTTGGCTCAGTGGATAGCACACTGGGCAGGGAGTGAGGAAAACCATAGTTCAAATCCAGTCTCCCATGCTTCTGGGCAAGGCACTTAACCTCTGCTCATCTTAGATTCCTCACCAGTGAAATGGGTTTAATAGCCTCTACCTCAAAGGGTGGTAGTGAGGATTAAATGAGAGAAACATTATAAGGTGCTTAGCACAGGACCAGTCCTGTAGTAAGTGTTAAACGAATGTGCAGCAGCAACAGCAAGCTGATGCAGTGAATAGAACACCGGGCTTGGAATTAAGAAGATTTCTCGTCATAAGTTCAAATCCAGATTCAGACACTTACTAGCTATGTGACCCTAGGTAAGTCACTTAACCCTGTTTGCCTCAGTTTCCTTATCTGTAAAATGAGCTGGAGAAGGAAATGACAAACCACTCCAGTTTCCCTGCCAAGAAAACCCCAGATGGGGTCACATACAGTCGGACATGACTGAACAACAAACAGTGATAGCAGTAGTATATGGGGCACTTTTACCCACCAGACTGTAAATTCCTTGAAGGTAGTAACAGTGCTTTCTTTATTTTTTGTGGTGGGGGGGGGAGGGAGGGGTCTTTTCCCTGTACCTAGCACAGTGCTTTACATAGAGTGGGTCATTCACACACTCTCTCACACACACACACACACACACACACACACACGTTTGTAGGCTCTGTTTTGCCCCTTTGAGTGCTAACATTCTGTAACTATTCCATTATTCTCACGATAGGCCCACAAGTCCCAGAAACAACAGAAAGCATTCTCCTGTTCTATGCTGTGTGTTTAGAGATAATGCACAAGACCCAGCCTCAACTGGCATTTTTGAGGGCTGCCCTCTATCAACCTGCTGTCAGGTCTGGGTACACCAGCAAGAATACAATATGCGTAGTTTGATTTGTAAAACATTTACATTCCCAACTAAATGCCGTTTTCCCGATTGTGTCTCACTTTCCTTCTGACTTTGATTTCTCCTTGTGGCTATCTTTAGAGCTACATAAAAATTTCATAGATCTCTTCTTGCTTTTTTGAATACTCTATTCATGGCCTTACTCAAGATGTCAAGGGAAAGCACCCATTAAGTCATCCAGACCATGCCCTGGTCAGTGGCAGCTGCAAGCCCATTTTCTAGAACTGTACGTTTTTTCTGCCAAGGGTAAGTAATCCTCTCTCCCCTCACCAGCACTGGAAAAACTATGGCTCCCACTTCTTCTCACAAACTAATGTCACATCATTTTCTGGCCATTAAATGGTAATTTTCCCTTCCTTAATTATCACCTTGTAAAAAAATTATTTTCCTCTTGAAATTCTCACTCTTCAGATACCTTCATACACTTTAAGTCTCTCTTTTTAGCTAAGACTAAATGCTTCTTCACTCCTAATCCTTCATCTTAAATTACTTCCCTCAGCTCTTTAATCATTCCAGGTGCTCTTCTCAGAACATTGTCCTGCTTGCATCTCCTTTATGGGGAATGGGTAGCAAGGACTGAGCACAACATTATGGGATGTCTAGCCAGAAAGATAAAAGTCCTGATGTCAATAGATCTCAGGTGGAAATTATAGGACACCCCTCTTCTCCTCCTCTTCCCAGCACATAGAGTCTTTGGGAATTCCACAAAATAAATCTCTCACAGAGAGGGATCCTAACAAAGCCTCCAGGTTCTTTTCAGGCACAAATGAATAATAATAATAATGATAAAAATAGCTGGCATTTACATAGTGTTTCACGGTTTACGTATACCTTGTGTCCTAAAAGTCATAGTGCAATGTAAGCTATGAAAGCTCTGCTAGCTTAAAATTGAAGACTTTTGAGACACCTTGCATTATTTCATATCATCCTTATGAAAACATCGTGAGGTTTGCTGTTGAGTCTTTTCAGTAATTTCTGATTCTTTGTGACCCCATTCGGAGTTTTCTTGTCAGAGACACTAGAGTAGTTTGCCATTTTCCTTCTCCAGACCATTTTATACATGATAAAACAGAGGCAACAGGGATTAAGTAACTTGCCCAGGGTCACACAGCTTGCAAATGTCTGAGGCTGGATTTGAACTCAGGAAGATGAGTCTTCTTGACTCCAGGTTGGGCACTCTGTGCACTATGGTGCCACCTAGCTGCCCTGCATTATCTCATATCATCCTTATAAAAACATCATGAGGCAGGATCCACATTTTATGGCTAATAATAATAGGTGAAATTCTATGGCAAAGCACCTTGCCTCCATTCCAGTTAGGTCTGTGGACAACCCTATGAAGCAGCACTATTTCCATTTTGCAAATGAGGAAACTGAGGGGCAGAGAGCCTGAGTAGTATAGTGCAAAGAAAAACAGAATTGGAATTTAAAAAAAACCCGGGTTCAGGTCCCACCTTTTCTACTTCCTACTTGGCATGACCTGGGGAAAATCCCGTAGCGCCTCTGAGTGGCAGCTTCCTCATCTGAAAATAAGGGAGTTGGGTCCTTTCAGCCCATGATTGACTTTTAGGGACCTGGGCATGGCCACATAACCAGAAAAGTTTCGAGGCAATATTCCAACCTGGGCCTTCCAGACTGGATGTCTAGCACCATAGTCCCTTACTCTGAACGACCATCATACAACTCCATTCTTTCAAGAAACTCTTATTAGCAGCAAAATAACTCTTTTTCTTCCTTTATCATAACAGG